>NW_006763158.1:0-287462 GCF_000264905.1 Stereum hirsutum FP-91666 SS1
CTTTATATGCACGCACCCAAGATATGTTCGCACTGCCCTCCTTATAGACTCCAAGTTTGCAAGATCTAGTTCGAGAAACACCGCCTCCTTACCTCCTGTCGTCGTGCGTAGATCTTCAATCGCGTCTTCCGCTTTCTTTGAGTTACGACCGGCGATGTATACCTTCGCATTCTTTATCAAGAGAGCCTACACACGCCAGGGGAGTGAGCACTGCAGAGGACGGATGACCAAGTGCGTTCGCTACAATCCAATATTCCTACTAATTAACTTACTTTCACTGTCTCTTTACCAATGCCGGTGTAACCTCCGGTTACGATGATGATCTTTCCGGAGAGGTCTGGTATGTTGTCAACGGAGAACGTGGGTTTCGGGACGACGAATTGGCTGAATGTCGACATGAATATTATGCAGAGGATGTAATTTCCTTCGGAACGCCAGCTATACGCGGGTAAGGGGGAAAGACAAAAGAGCACAGAGGTGTACAGATAATGGACATTCCGAAGGCGATATATGGAGCTCTTTAAAAAGGCTGTGAACGCCAGAATCAGTCCGATGACATCTTCCATTCCGTTCACATTTCCCTTTGTAGACCTATATCACTTATTAATACCCTACTATACCCATGAGTATTAGTTCGGTACTACGGCGCAGAGAGGAGATGCGTCATCTGTCACGGACATCTATGGGCGATATACTGTGCAAAAAATATTGTCGGTGGTCTTGCCCGCAGGTTCACGACTTTGCCAGAAAATCCGTGCAGGTCGTCCAAAATTCACTCAGGTTCGTTGACCGTCTACAAAAATACGCGCAAGCTGGTCCGGCAAGATGCGGCTCGCGCACGTTCGTGTGGCGTGCGTAAGTTCAACATTCTTACTTGGGTACTCGCAATCTCTCAAGTCGACACACAAAGCTCGAGGTTGATCGATGATCACCGGTGGTGTGGTCTCTCATACTTCCTTTCGACACTCAAGGTCTCGTGTAACAACGTGACTAGTTCTTTCTCAGTGTCGATATTAAATCTTGAATGCTCTTGTACCCGATCGACTGGCCCATCTACTAGTTGTCTTCCTGTCATTGGACTGTCGTCTTGCTAAAAAAAACCCACATCACAGTGAGGCTGCCACTCATCCGAGATCGTGATGAAGTATTGGCTCCATTTGGGCTCCATTGACTCCCTGATAACTTCCGAGTATGCAGTCATTGACTTTCCTCAGCCCTGACACCGCCTTTTGCCGTCTGGAAACATCTGGACTCGTTCGCTATTGCAATCCGCGGTTGCAGTTGCTCCTTGGATCATCGAATCATCTCGGACATGATCGTCTTGGGCCCTTCTTCCATAGTGTTCAATTTGGCAAAAACCTGGTCATCCGAGGGCACTGACTCCTGTATTGCACACACTGTCTCGTGTTCTACCTCAAGGGTTCACGGTAGTGACTGAGCACTACTGCTCGATAGTGCGAGTGCTGCTCTGTATTTACAAATTTATCGGCCTTGGATATTGTTGCTAGGTCCCTGGCTCGGGGAACATCAACTGTGCACTTAGGGGTCCGGGATACCACGTCTGGTTAGGAACCGCAAGTCACTCCGGACTTGAGTGTCGATGATTCTAGATACTCTCTAGGCCCCATCAGCTCCACATCCGAAATTATACAGCAAATGCTATCGATAATCCCCAATATACTCAGGCCAATTATATACCTTCCCATTGACCCACTCATCATTTGCCACTGTTGCTAGAGGAGACCGTCATCATGGATCCCCCTCCAGGGCTCCACAGATTCTTCGTTGACGCTCATCGGTTTTCTCGAGAAGCTCTTTTCATCATTATGTCACTTCCTAATGCCGACCGCCCCGCTGTCGAACGCACTGTGCGACAACTCGACTCTGTCAGACGTGTTCTTCTCAATCTTGACGACCCATACACCACGGAAGACGAGCGCTCTAGCCTTGTCAACACCACGAATGCCATGATACAGCCTCTACAACAGTTCCTTGACACCCCGCCACCTCCTCCCTCATATCATATTCCTAGAGTGTACACCGGGCGCCCAGGGCGTCCTCGTCTTGATCTTGACATTCCTCGCGCCTTATGTCTGCACTCATTGGGTGCATCGTGGGAGCGTGTGGCCAAGGCCATGGGCGTTGTTCGTCGGACGCTGTATTATCATCTGGAACGGCTTGGGATATCTACCACCGTACAGGAGTACTCCGACGTATCAGACGACGCTCTCGATGAAATTATTGCTGAAATCTCACTTTTGCATCCCTTCGACGGTGCAGGCATCATTCGCGGTCATCTCCAGACTCGTGGGCTTCATCTTCCGATGCGCCGAGTTCAAGAGAGCCTTAAACGCGTTGATCCTATAGGCGTTCTTACACGGTTCACAAAGTTCACTTTACCTCATATGTACATCTTGGTATTAATTCTTTTTTTCAGTTGGGCAGGTATTATTCGTCGTCGAGTCTATCGTGTACGTGGTTCTATGTCGCTCTGGCATCAAGACGGCAATGAAAAGCTCCTACGCTGGGGATTCTACATCCATGGTTGTGTCGACGGCTTCTCACGCCTAATCATTTACCTCGCCCTCCGTCACAACAAGACCTCGCGCACGGTGTTGGACGCGTTTTTGAAGGAAGGTGTGGCGAAGTATGGTCGCCCTAGCCGGGTTCGTGGTGATTATGGCCGGGAGAATAATGGTATCGAGAGCTGGATGGTTGAGCAGTGGAGCGCATCACATCGAGCCTACATCCGCGGCTGGTGTGTTTTTACTCGCGATTTCATCTTCGATTTTTACTGACTAGATATGATCCTTGCCCACAAGGTCGATGCACAATGTTCGCATGGAGCGAGGGTGGAGAGATGTGCGCAAGGGCACCATCGAGACCTACCGCAAGATCTTCTCATACCTAGAGGAGAACGACCTGCTCGACCTGAACAATATTCTACATCAGGTCTGCATCATTCTCGTGTTTCACGATCGCATACAAGACTCTCTTAACCGCACGGCACACGCTTGGAACCATCATCGAATTCGAACAGAGGGTAATCTGAGCCCAGTGGCGTTGTTTGAGCTGAGTCGAGAGAGGGGTATTCGCGAGGGATGGTGGGAGTATGACCCTGGGGATCCGATCGAGGTAGCAGAGCATCCGGACTATGGTGTCGATGGTGAGGGTCCAGTACCACCGGAGGATGAGATGCGTGAGGAGTGGGAGCGCTCACGTCGGGCAGATGTTGAAGCTGGGTTTCAGGAGGACGATGAGAAGGAAGAGATGATCCGGGAGGCGCGAGATCTGCTTGAGGGGCGTATTGACCTTCAGCGTGATGATTTGAACTGGGGTATTGACGTATATATTGAAGCTGTAGCTTTGCTTACTACCATCATGAATGAGAACGCGCCTGGGAGTTAGACTGTGGCGATGTCTATGTATCCTTCCTAGTATTAAAGTCGCTAGCAGCTCCATTGCTATCGCGGTTTGAATATTACTACTGAATTACTATCTCCCATGATTTCTGTGTCCAAGATTCAAGACTGCGTTAAACGACTCTAACTAGTTAAGTTTGTGGCTACATAAATCACAGAACCGGTGTGATATGTTGCATGATACATATATTCAGCAAACTCTGTGCGGATAGCACTAGCTTGTTGGGACTATGACAACTTACTTCCACGATGTCCACGCTCAGGGCTGTGCTTGGTCTTCCTGCCTTGGTTTCTTATCCTCCGACACATGCACTAGGTCATTCGGAACATCCAGAACTCGAGTAATAAGTATGAATGGGTTTCTCCCTATCAGAATCAGTGTGACTGGACTGTAATGTGCTCGGATTTCTTGATGCAGATCTTGTTAGTATTTGACCCTGCTCCCAATATGCATTCCAGCTGGATCGTGATCGACACCAGTCTGCTTTGTTTTACAGTGACACTCTGCATGTTCCAACCGTCCTCATCCCAATGCTGTATTGGTTGCGCTTTGCTTTTCCGCGTAGAATTTGGTGCCGGATACTTGTTCAGAATCTCTGTGCCGAACTCATGTGCGTTGGGAATGTTTGTCCTGTTATAAAGATCTTGCACGGAGTACAATTCCAGTCCATAGACCTCGGATGGGTGAACAACTTGACTACCTTCAATGAGTTCTTGTTCTATCATCAAGACATTGGGCTATCAATAAAGATATGAATGTATCGTCCATTCTAACATTTTATTCGGAGCCATTTGGTGGCCGGTAGCATGCTCTGGCGGAGTGGTAAGTCGAGCGGGAGGCAGAGAGAGCGGAGTTTGAAACGTTTCACAGGAACCAGCAATTCGGTGCGACCGCTAGAGGTTAGATAAAATCGTAGAAATCTGGAGGAAATTGTGCAGACATCTTAACGAGTGTATGAGTGTATATATATACGGGTTAGAGGACGATGGTTAAGTACATACTCATAGGAGACCCAGAGATGGGTCAGAGCCAGCAGCTCACCCGTGAGCTGGTCGGAGTGGCTGTTGACGCGGCTCAGCCACCGGCTTCCCTTTACAGGCAGGTGGGGCTCAAACTCCGACCGGGACTTTTTGCCGAGTTCCAGCTCTACTGTTCTTGGTACCTCAGTAAAATAGTAGAGAGACTGGAAAGTTTTGTGAAGTCTCATACGCTCATTTAGATGATTTTAAGATGTGTTTCACGATCATATAAACCGGTATAGGCTTGTAAAATCGACGAACACGGGTTTTTACTGCTGTAACACACACAGGATGAATGAGAAATGATTGAAGAAGCGTTTGTACGAGAGCTAGAACCCAAATATTTTATTGGTGCTCGGAAGAATACCTAGGCAGAAGTCGAGCGAGTATAATTAAAGTATAGCCAGGAGGGCTGAAGCTACGGCCATTCAATCAATTTCCCTGAAGAGACAGAGTTTTCAGTTAGTACTTTGCTTAGGGACCTAAAAAGATTAGCGCATGTCTAGTGCTAGCAATAAGCCAATCTTCCCGGAAAGCTGACAATTCGGTTTACTGGTTCGCAGTGACAAAGTGAATCTGTGTAGACTGGGACGTCGTGCTATAGGTATTTAGCTGTTGGATTGACCTTACAGCAATATAATCGGTAGAACAGAGTGTCGAAGGTCGTAAAAATGATAGATCCACCGCACAAAAACAGAATACCGATAAAGCAAGCGCTGCACAGCCTGAGCTACATTTGAGCGGCCGATGCAATCATGGTAGACAATAAAGTGTTCAAAATGATCGATGCAGAGCTAACTACAGTTCACGAATCACATCTATACTGCCACTACTGGGTGACAAGCCAGTATGACAAAGAAGGAATATCCCTATAATTCAGATACATTGCTCAACGTCTTTTTCGCCTGCAGGCATTCAAGATCTTCGTAATATCCTCGCAAAGAGACCTCCAGGTAGGTCCATATCGCATGTTTTTGTCCGGGTGATATACCTGATATCCGAATGATTATCATGATAGAACATGCAAATAATGATAGTGCGTACCAAGGACAGTCGTTTATACTGCTGGGCATATGTTTGGCTCCTTAACTGAATGATGTCGGGCCTCATTGATACCTCCGGGTGGCGTACAGACCGGACCAGAACATCTACTATGTCCTTCCAGTCGGACCGTCCCAGACAAGCGAGCATCTTGTCGACTGTTACCCTATACCGGTCAATAGTCTCGTCAGAAGCGTTAGCATAGAACGTTGATACAGGAGCTGTGGTCGAGGAGTGAGTGGATGTGGCGGTGGCGCGGACGTGGGCGGTGCAGAGGGGGCCGTAGATGTGGACGCAGCAGGCTGTTTAGGAGCATCGGGAAGTGTATCGTCTTCGTTCAATATAGGCGTGGAGGAGAACGAGTCAGAGTCAGAATATGGAGGAGAGGCATCTCGATAACGATGGGGATTATGCATCGCATCAAACATATCACGAAGGCACTCTATGTTCTGATGCACTGAGATTTGAAGCGAATGCAAGAAGGAATGTAACGTACTGTCGAGGTCCCTATCTGCCTCTGTCTCTTCGAACTCAGCATAGAAAGTATTTGTCTTGGGTGCATCATGCGGCCGTGGAGGAGGAGAGAGAGAGGGTTCATCGTCATCGGACTGCAAAAAGAGACTAGATTGTGTTCCCTTCAACGGATCACTCATATACAAACAGCGTGTAAACCTACGGATCGCTCGCCGTCCCATCTCCCGTAAACTTTGCATTACCACTATCATCCCTTCCTGAGCCATTCCCTTTCGCCGGATAAGCTGTGTCCTTCGCCTTCCTCGATTTTGGTGCTGTATTGTCTGCTCTCTGGGAATGGGTTCGAGTATTATAACGACCTTTCGAGCCCAATGTTGAAGATGAAGTCTATGATCTCGACAATAAGCAACAGGAATTTCGGCTTCCACAAGATGTACGACAAGTAGAAGACATGCCTGAGATGTACGAGTACCTTTTTCATTCTTCGCCTCGGGCACACCATCGGGCTTCTTTGAGGTCTGCGAAATGACAGAAAGAAAGAGACGTGATCAGACACAAATATAAATTTCTGAAATGAAAATGCGATTAAAAAGATTGAATATTGAGCTACCTTTGGAAGCGCTTGAAGCGCTTTCAACACATCCCCACAGAACGCTTCAAGTACTGTCCGTAGCTCGCCACGGTCCCAGCGGTACCACCAAGGTAGATTATACAGAGCATCGAATATGGTCCGCACAACAACTCGAGAAATACCCCATTCTCCGCCTAACAGTCTCTCAACAACCACGACCATGTGACCAGTGGAATCCGGAATGCCGAAGTCATGAGCTAGTGCCTCTCGAATATCTTCAACAGAAGATATCTCATTCACTGCCGCAACACGGAGTTTCTTCCAGTCCTGTACTGTGGCGGGCTGTAGAGAAGCATAGTAGCGAGTCAGATATCTAAAATGACACAGGAGGAGAGTTAGAACGAGAGAGAAAGCGAGCATACATTCAACTGGCCCCTCTTGTCGCACTGTTCAATAGTTCTGAGAAGGTTACGATACACGATTGGGGCGTACCGCTCTGGCCGTGATACCTCATGAGCGTGATAGAAGTTGTGGATGAGAGTAGTGACGTCGGTAGAGAGGTCGCGAAGACGGAGGCGATAGTTGTACCACGTAGAGATGGAGGTGTCAGGGAGAAACTCGTACGCAAACGAGAGACCTTCGGTGATGGTATGCAGACCATGAGGACCGAACTTGGTGACGGACGCAACTTCGTGGTCGCATTTGTCGGCAGATGGGGTCTGATCGCCTGCTATCGCCAGGACGTTTGTCGCCAGTGCTCGAAGGAATCCAAGCGAGTCTAGAAAAGGGTCAACAAACGTGTTCCAGAACACGTCTCGGTCGAAATCTTCGCAGCCCGAGAAGTGAGCCTACTAGGTACTGATAATGTTTCCTCAGATTAATATGTACCTTTATGTGAGGATCCCGGATGGCCGTAATATGTGCCATATGCCATGTCCATACCGCTTTTCATGCTCAAAGTACGTTGATAGAGCTCGTGAGCAGTCAAAGGCCACTATATTATCCGAATCATCAGCACACGAAGTTAAGATGATCTAGGTAATGTAACATCTCACCATAGAAGAGCGACGCGCTGGTTCCACAATGTTGTCGATAAGGTAGACAAGATGCTCATGCTGAGGGCTTATTGCGTCCGGTGCATCATCGTCAGGCTTGGTGGTGCTACTGTGAGGAGCGGATGTCAATTTGGGTGGATTTGTCTGGGCTTGGAAGTCATTGGTGTGGCTGGGAACATGGCTTGGTCGAGAGCGCTATATGAATGAAGTGTGAGTGTGAGGGAGAAAGCGAGGAAGATAAACATAGCTGGGATTCGAACCTTCTTAGGTTGGGCATCACCAATTTCGTCATTCTCATCAACATCCTCTTCATCCTCACTTGCTCCCTCAGCGCTGTGCTCTTCGCCGTCTTGATCTACCTCTTCCACCTCATCATCTCCATCAGAAACCTCGTCTCTGGCTGCTCCTTTCCCCGAAGTTCCGATATCTGGTTGACCTGGGAGAAGTGCAATGAGAACGAGATTCGGCCAGGCACGTGCGGCATTGCGAATATTTGTAGCAGAGACAACTCTGAGAGCAAGAAAATCATACAACTTTAAGCCATCTCATCGAATTAAAAGACATATAGTCGAACACGTACTGTAGGAGTTGATCAAGATCGATTTTTCGGTTAGCTGGGTACGATGTGAGAAATGTAGCGGCACCCTTGTTTCCAGGTTTTGGGACGAGAAGCACCCAAGAGGCAAAGGGATTGGTAGGGTCGGAGGGTCGAGTGGCGTGAGCGGAATCACGATGAACTTTCGAGGCGAGCATCTCTGGGACATGCTGGAAGAGGTTCGACACTGTAGTAGCGATGACGGACGGAGGGGTATTGGAGAAGATCGACGTAGATTTTATGAGGCACTGTATGTCGAGACTAGTTAGGCTATCGTCATAGCCGGTCAGATAATTAAACAGGGACAAGTTCAGGGGACGAAGACACACTCAGCAGGACTTGGAACACGACGAGTCCCAGCGTGCACAGACATGATCTCCGGAAGGAGGGCGAACTTGAATTTGAACTCCTTAACCTCGGCCTGTTCGTTGGGAGACTTAGACGATGAGGCCTTCGAGCTATCTGAGCGTTTCTTGTCAGCCCTCTTGCGCTTGTCTCGTGCCTTCTTTGTCTCCGGTGGTCCATTGGTCTCGGCTTCAGTTGTTACCTAGTATAGAGTGGAAACGTTAATTCATGGGTCAAATGGTAGCAAAAGGGACCAAAGGGCATGATGAGTGACTCGTATGAGGTGTGAGATGATGTCATGGATAATAACCAGACTTACATCTTGACTAGGATAGTACTTTTGGCCGAGTTTACTCGCTCGGATTGGCTGTCCGGCTTTGTGGGCGGCTCTGTTGTTGCCCATATGATCAGCACGGTCGGCAGCTCGATCGGCGTAGGATTGTGGCTGTGGAGTAGGAGAAGGCGGACTAGGATCCTGGGGCGCTGTGTGTCCGTCTGACTGGGCGGCTCGATCAGTACGAACATTCGCGTGGGACTTGAACGCGTTGGCATCGAATCCGAAGTTATACGAAGAATTGGAAGGAGATGATGAAGTAGGGTGAGTGGAAGGGGGCGGCTGTGAGTATTTCTTGCCGGTGGAAGGACGTGAGTTGAATAATGTAGACTGAGTGGGGGATGGTTCGCTGGCGGTGAAATGAGAGCGTTGATGCTTGAAAAAGGCGGTGGTTATGTCAGATATTGAATCGGGCGAGGGGAAAAGAAATAAAGAGTCTCTGGAGTGAGCGTACCGCCGAGTCAGGGAGATGCGGACTCGAAGGCGCTGCATTGGCAGGCTGGGCGGAGTTTTGTGCCCCAGGTGCAGGTCCAGCTGCAGCAGGTCTCTGAAGCGTAAATGAAGGTAGGTAAGATATGTTTATCATTTCGAAGACATGGGTGATATACCTGCGGTCTTTTATGGATGGCTGCTACATGTCCACAGAACATGCATTTAGCACGAGGGAGAGTAGAGGGATTGCGGGCAAGCTGGCGGTCGTCGTCCGCAGGGTAAAAGATCTGACAAAGACCCGGGTTTTCTCGACAAAGGTTGTGTGTACAAACACCTAAGTCGTCCATAGTGAGTGTCCAGTTAAGAACCTGTTCGTCGGAATACATAACGAGCTAAGCGGCTTCAGCACAGGGATATTACGATGGGGGTGCAAAAAGAGGGAAGGGGCGAGAGCCGAGCCGCGAAAACCTGAGCTAAATAAATAGTCCACCCAAATTAAGACTGTGTTTCGATGAAGAAGCGAATCCAAGTGGTGGCCGAAGAGTCCTGGAGACAGCCGTTCGACAAGATGGTGAGACATTGACATTTCGGTCACGATTTCTAGGCATGATGAAAAGATTTTTTCTGCTCCACAAGGGTGAGAGATACCCGTCGGGATGGTCGTCAGAGAAAGGGTTTCGTCGGTTTCAACTTTAATTGATATACTGCTTCCGTGATCGCAGTCTACTGAAAGCTATGAGCCATGAGCAAAGATGAAGAGCAGTGTACGTCGTCTACAATACACCACTCAAAAAGAATATTTCGAGGGCATGAATACCCAGAGTTACCGCCAGGGAGTACAAAGGAGACTCGTAGGATGTGAACTGGTGGGTATGAACAATAGGAAACAGGGCGCTCTCAGAAGTGATTAGCAGTCATATGTTGCTCATTGCGGATCTTTGATTCCGCTAGAGAGCCGACGTGGTCTCCTGCGCCTTGTCTATCGGTGACTCCGGACTGCGCTCTAATTATTCAATGGATCTCCTCATCGCAAAGTGGCCAGATAGCCTAGAAGTAGCTACAGGAGGAGCACCACAACAGCCCAGCGTGGTATGATCTGGAATAACGAAGCCATACTCGTTCAGATAGCATGAATACGAAGGCCCATATAGAAGAGACACCGTGAAGAGCCCTCATAGAGTAGTCGGTGCCACAGCAACTAGACTAATCAGTACAAGCGAAAAAACCATAAGCTATACCCAGTGAGTATCTTGGAGTGAGTATCTTGGATAAGGATCGAGCAGATAGCCTATGTACAACCGGGAAGGGACCAGTCAAGAACGGTGATGTTGCAACTGTACAAAAAGGGGAGGAGTGAACAGGGATTCGGAGGTATATACTACGGCATGCGCCAGACCATAGACCAAGAACCGGCAACGTGGCCTGTGTAAAGCTTCGAAAGCATGGCAGTACAGACCTGCGTGAATTTCGGCTTGTGATCAAACCTGCGTAAAACTTGGGCTCCTCTCGGAAACTTGTGCGCATTTTAACAACTTCTACAACCTGTGTGAATTAAGGCTAACAAGAGGACGACCTGCGCGGGTTTTCTGGCTAAGTCGTGAACCTGCGGGCAAGACCACCGACAATATTTTTTGCACAGTATATCGTCCATACCTATTAGAATAGCACCGTAGAGTGCGACTCAAACGTTGAGAATGATGTGCCTTCACAAACCTTTCATTTCGTAAGCGGTGATGTGTAACTTGAAACCATGGGTTGATACCCGAGAATTTTGATGTAGGTGGACTTACCGATCATCGAGACGAGCGCGAAGAGAGCTTGATCCGTCGAGCTCGCAAAGAGGCCATGCACATACGAGTAGTACATTAGCATAAATACTCTTCCACTCCACATGATAGACGAATGGAATAGTACCAGTATGCCGACCGAGCAAATCCAGATGGTTGTGATTTGTGGCAACGCCTGGACAGCTCTGCGGAGAAGCCGGATGTGGGAGATAATTTCGTCAAGAGGTTGTTGAGGGCGAGGTATCATCATCGGTTTTGTGTGAAGTACAGAGATACGCCGAAGGATGAGTTGTTTTATAACGACGTATCGGTCAGAAAGTAGATCGTTCGAGCGTAGAAGAGTTGTGTGTAATGAGCGCGTTTCCAAGGTTGTGAAGCTGCCCAGGTTTATAAGCCCCATTCTCACCCGTAAGGGCGATGGCGTGGCTATGGGATAAGATGCACTGGTCGATATCGTCTGCGTTGCCCAGAAGCTCGAATCGGTTCATAAACGTATTTCCAAGATCTTCGAGATGCGTGGGCTTGTGCGGATTCAAATGTCCGTCAGGTGTAAGCTCAATAGAGCGATTCTGTAGTGCAATGGCTTCCTCAACGTCACGAAGATCTTCCGACTGTCCGAAACGACGAAAGTATGACGCCAAGATCTGCGAGATAAATGACACTATATTTGTGACCATCAGGAGTGAGCGCCACAGCCTCCTTTTGTGCAGAAACGGCGGCTTCAAATTTCAATATCAACATTGTTTCCAAAAAAAAATGGAATCGGTAACGGAGACAAATGCCTAAAAGATCGAGACACATGGCAGTTTCGTTCGAGTCAGAGGAGGGGCAGAGCGACGTCGCATTCGTGGCGTGCATCACTACCTCGTTGATATCATCCAAGCCACCCGAGTCAAGGAAACCATCGAGCAGTGCATCTGCAAGGTCGCGCACGCGAGAGTAACGCTGCGGATCCAGACGTGATGAGGTCTGCAACCATAGACGAATCCGAGCGACCCTTCCGGCATTGTCCTCCGAGGGATCCTGCTGTACATGGACATCAAAATGAGTAGAGTATAACATGTCGGAGAAACACGACGACGAAGCAGCTAAACCACATCGTTAGACTGTACCGAGTGTCGAAGCTCGGGAACTTTTGGATATCCACATCCTGAGAAGAACCTGTTGGTCGAATATAATCGGTAAATGAGGTGGTGGATATCTACCTGGGATTTAACCACCACGCTAAGCTCAGTGTATGTGACGTTGGCGTCAGTACTACCACGTCGTGGAGTTTCTACTTCGTTCAACATCTTGTCAAGGGCGAAGAAATTGATATTAGATGTGGGCGTCACAGTCTAACCACGACACATGCATACCACAAGAGATAGATGGGCGATGGCGGGAGAGATCAAGAAATCGGGAGAGGTGGGATCAGGTTATATACAGCACCATCGAGGCGCTAATCTTGATCGGTAAGTAAGAGCGAACCCCGAAGGGTAGGATGGACACTCGTTCCACGTTTCTACCAAATCACATGTCATGTTTGGAAAGGCGCTCATGCAAGTGCCACACAAGCGACGACAATGCCCACAAGAGGCATGCTCAGAACCGGAATAGAGCGGGACGAATGGTCAGGACCCCCGACTATTATAATACACGGTGGTATGGGAGTAAAGACCTTGGAGGGTAGGCCGTGGCACGTTTACCGATTTCAGTTCAAGGACCTCGTTTTCTAGCTGGAAATCGACAATACTTTCAGCCAACTGTACATCGAATTCCCTATCCGAACTATAGCATCGGAGAAGCAGCGTCCTATTTCAACAAAGCTGTTGGCGGACTCGAGTACTTCGAGCGAAATCAAGGTCGAAGGTTCGACGTGTCAGCTTCACAGCGATAGTGTGATTGACGGTTCACGGAGAAGGGGATCATCCTTTGAGTGAGAAAGCACGACATGTATCTATCGTGCGAGCCATCATGATCTACAAAACAATGATATGTCAGAAGTGGGTGATGGAAGAGTGACTGTGGCGAAAGGAAGAGACGACGATGACATATACTGACAGCAAACGCGCTGAGGAAAACCGACGAGGTATGAAAGGGACGCCGAGCGTACCCAGCGAGCAAAATCGGACCTGCGAATAAGTTCGACGATGTAAGAATATACGGGTATCATCGCAGATCGAGACCTCGCACCCACTCACTTACAATACCTACAACGTCTAGCTTTCACTACCTCCCTCGTCCCTCCTCCCGGTTCTCCACCACTCATCGCAGAAATCCCCGAGTATTACCCTCACTCTGACTCATGTGCAAATCCCCATGGACTTTCCCCCTCGATATCTCACACTCCGAACCGTGGCAGAAGAACCCTCACGCTCCCCACCATGACCGTCATGCCCTATCCGATCTCCCCCGACAACTACTCAAACATCTTTATCGACCTCGACCCCCGGCGCTATATCCTTCATCTCCATCACCACCCACTCCTCCTGTCTCCTCCATCCAGATCCCCTTCATCGCCACTTCCTCCATTCATATACGCAGCAAGTTTCTCTGACCATCGTTTCCTGAGCTCTTGCATGTTGGCCCGTGCACGTTGTGCAGCATCGAAGAGATTGATGTGGGCGGAAGGAGCGAGGACGGGTCGCCGAGGACGCAGGCGTGTCCGCGAGTGACTTGTAGGACGAGGCGAGGAGAGGAAGGAAGCGGTGGCTTCAATGGAGATGGAAGTTATCAGTTGGAGCTGGGACTGGGTTGCGGAGAACTCTCGATTGGTTGGCGTGTTGGAATTTTTGTCGGATGAAATGTGGATACGTATGATCCTAAGGTCTAGATACGGTCAGACACACCCTTCCGATTGCATGTTGCTCGTTGGGGAAGAAAGGACAAAGTGGAGGGAGAACGTACATAGAACATGCATGCTTGACCCCACGGTGCTGATGAAAGCTCGAGCTCGGCACATGAATCACCAGTATCTCGAATACCTGGCAGCGTTCGTCCATCGCCGGGGTCCGGTCGACGGCCTGTTTACCGTCCATGGTGATAGTACACCAGCCTTCTTTTTATTCCAGGACGGTTTCCTCTCCTATGTAGACCAATAAGCGTAAGTTAGTGATGAGCAAGTCGGAAAAAGGAATAACGTAGAAGAACAGCAGCCCGAAATATCCGCCTTCACACTCGCAGCCTTCAACAGCTGGGCAATAACAGCTGGTAGGTAAGGCTCGTAATCTAGCGCCATAACTTTGCCAGGTCGGGATGGTGTAGTGCGGCAGCGTGGCCTCGCCGAATTCGACTTGTCTATCTTTGAGGACCGAGGTAAACCGATGACATCGTTGAGAACGAGGGTGGAAAATGAAGACGCACGTTGTAATCGGATTAACCGCTCCAGGAAGCCTTGGATATCCTGCCTGAACACTCATCGTTCCACGGCAATCGCTACGAGCAAGATGGAGGAATAAGTCATTCGATCCTCAGACGAATTAAGTGACGCGCAGGCAGATGTAGCGACCACGTACCAGTCAACCCCGCACATCCCATCGCCTGCAACCTCAGCTTCCTATACTCTGATACACTCACGTTCTAGTGGACATTCAAGAACAAGGTAATAATTCTCGAGTAATGCTCAAATTTGTGATGCGCGGTTGTCGTTCTACCACACAAGCACAAGACGAATCATTAGGGAACCCAGAAGAGAAATAAACATAGAACGAACCTTCGAGAATCCTCACTCACGTCCGCAAAATTGTCACCAGCATCATAAGCACCTACCTATGTGTACCTCCACACGCCCGTTCCGCATCCAATTCTATTCCCATTACCGCCAGAAGAGGCGCCAGAGGGAGAGGGAGAAGTCTCGAAAGACGTTCACGATAGATGTAGGGAGTGAGCGGGCCCGGCTCGTCACCTACGACGAAGTTGATCAGGGTGGGTTCGACGGTGTCGGCGAGTACTATGTATCGGAGATGAAAGGGAGGAGCGGCCCTGTGACGGTTAGTGTTGGAGGCCCATACGACGGAATGAGTATACCTACCTCGATCCCGAAGCTTCGAAGGTGAGCACGAGCACCGACAACAACTATTGAGGATACTGAATGATCTGCATGTTCATATGCACAAAACGCTGGGGGAGACGGTCAGACGTAATACCTCAATACACAGATAGTCACTAGCGCGTTGCCAACTCATCAGTTCGAAGACGAAACAAAGAGGAAGGAAGGGACGTACGCTGCTTGAAAAGTTAAGTATCTCATCTTCAACTACGCGCCGTTGCATAGCGGGAGTATGGAGCTTTCGAAGAAAAAAGAAGTAGCAGGACGTGGTCAACATTCTTCGACATTTCGTTTGCACTTCGTCCACATCGCGATGCCACGCCACCACCGCCACCAAGAACGTTAGATAATCGCGAGTGAGATAAGATAAGATCCCCATGCAGCTTTCGACCAAGCCCTCGCTCTCGACTTTGTCGTCGTCGACGGCCATGAGCTAGTTATGGTGTTTCTTCGGTCGAATATATCACATACCTCTCCGCCCGGATACGTAGTCATGGCCGAGACTCATGTCACTCCCAATGATATGACCAAAATCTCGCAATCAAGACCCACCCTTCGACTGTCTCATCCGTCTCCTCTTTGCTGGCAGCCTACCTCTTGTTCTCGAAGAGTACATCATACGACGAAATTGCGTAAACTCCACTAAAGATCTCCCCCTAAGCCGACTCCCTTGGATTATTCAACCATTGCATTCCATCCACTCGTCCCAACCGTCTTTCGATGATCCGTGCAATCAGATGCTCTCGAGGATACTCGGAGTTGGCGAGTGGAAGCGATGACGAGTGAGTTGTACCAGAGCGAACGGGGAGTCGTAAGAAGGGAGCATCCGACAGATTAGATGGGAACGGCTGGAACGGAGTACGAGCTGAGGGTACCGAGAGGCGTGGCGTTGTTGAAGCATCTTAAGTTTTGGATTGAATGGTGGGTCGGACAGCATAGACATCACCCAGTACGTCTTATATGTCGATCTTTGTCGTTTTTCCATCCTTTTCTTCCATGTCTTCCATTGGCGCAACTCGCACTCGATGCCCACATCGCAAAGACTGATCAGTTTGCAACCTCCGACAGCAACTTGAACACGCCTTGCCCTAGCCGGAACTTCACAAATGTGTTCCCATTAGGGCTTATATGTTAATGAAAACTTGGAACTTTTTGCGAAAGCTCATTGGCGGATCGGACAGATCTTCCGCCAGCGAGTTCCAAGTAAACTTGAAACATATAAGGTCTATTCGCATTGCGCCACGCACCATCTCTGACGCACCCCTATTCCACCTTCTTTCCGTTTTTCTACCATATTCCTCGATCCCCCCGGATACTCGCTCCTCGGCTCTTATACTTCTGCCCTACCGCTCACAAAATCTATCCCGATCTCCGTCCTGACCGATCGAGAGCTGACGGCGTATGTTGCAGGGGTTCCTTCTGAAGGGAGCTCAGAGAAGGAGACAGGTATGGCTGGTTATTCGAATGTTTGTTCGGTGAAAGACTCAGTATTGAATTCATCTAACCACAACTCTTTTAGGCCGCTCGACCTCGAACTCGATTTCAACCTCAATCTCTTTGGAATCAAAGACCAGGGTCTTCATCTCAACACCGCTCCGATACTTGCTCCATGTTACTCTGGATCTTCTGCCACTGCCACAATATCCGCGTCCCAACCGCGATCCGGAGGCCCAAGACCTCCTCACCGCTCCACCGTTTCGCTCTCCCACACCTTCGGTAAATCCCCAGTATACCCCTTCAAACCGTGTCGGCTGTCTCAGTAATTCAAAGTTGTTGTAGCGTTCACGCAACGACTATCCGTACTCGGTCCCGAATATCGTTAAGTCTGCAGTTTGCCTTGAGATGACGGGAGCTTACGGTGAGTTTCTTCTGTTGTCTATCGGTCTGAATTTGGCTAGATATTCCGCATGTTTCTCTCGACGGCGGGGACACCGTATGTCGAGCTGCTCTCGCATGCTGTTCTTAGCAGAAATGGGGCTATTTCAGACGTTTCCGAGTTATTCTGGCGATGTTGGCAGCGGACATATACTTCCAGAAGGCGAGTTACAGCGCGCATCCGTCGAGCCTCACATACCTCACCCTACGATGTCGAGCGGACGTCTCTGAAACGCGTTGCTGATTCTCAGTGTCTCACCACGTATTATTCTTCATCTGCGGGAGCCCTGCTTGTTTCTGCGCTGAATGTCACTGACACTTGCTTGTAATCTGCATCAGATTGTGCTTGGATTATGCCACAGTGTTTGACGAGACGTCTTACGACACCCAAAGAGGTTCAACATTCTGTGCTGTACACATTTCCTTCGTGGGGAAAGAGTTTGTAAGGGTGACGGACAACGTATCTTTGTCCTCGATACTGTGGCACTGCAAAGTACGCCCTCCATCGTCTACACGCGTTTTCAGCAGAGGGTCAACAGGTTTGCTCGATTACATATATCTACCGTGAGTTCGGTATGCATTCGAGGTCTTCTCTACTCATGACACAGGGATTGGATATGACAAAAATTCTTGACCTGTATATCGGTAGAGGGGATATCTACGCGTTGTTTGGCAATTTCGTCTGGTGATATGCAATTGACGTTGTGGCCACTGCGCACATCGAGTCTGCCATCTTCCCTCCTGTTTATATTCGCTTTACTGAAATCCTCTCCCTCTGGCTTCTCGAAGTGCTCATTGAAGCATGAACGCTCTGCCTCATTCTCTCTCTCTACTACCCGGAGGGAGTGCAATGGTCAGTTAGAGTTCATCTTCGTCTTTCGTGCCACATCAGGTAAGCGTGGTGTAAAGTTCGGACAGCAGAACCGTCTCTAGTCATGAGGTAGGTCGGACCGTAATGGTGTACGCAATTGGAGCCATCAGCCGAACCCGTTACTTACAAACAGCCTACGCTCCTTTTTCTTCCATATGTTCACTAGACTGCACTGCGATGACCATCAGGATCACCCACTTTGAAACGCACGGTAAGCATTGACACTCGATGACTTTCGATTACATGGTGATCATATTGAATTACTCGAATATAGACGTCCGTTTCCCCAGGTCATTGTCGGGAGACGGTACAGATGCGATGTAAGTGCAAGTCATCGTATGAGTGACCGACCGTGCGTGGTGATCTGAATTGTATATACGACTGCAGGAACACAGACTGTGACTGCTTCGCCGCATACGTGACCCTCTACACCTCCTCATCGGCACTCATCGGGCACGACATAACATTCACCATCGGTTGTGGCACCGATATTGTAAGCTCCTCGAAACCATTCACATACACGCTTCTACTGAGGCCTTACTGTATGGACAGGTGTGTTCAGCCATCAAAGAAGTCGCAGGCCGTTTGGTTAATAAGGATATCGCGCACTTGTTCGCTAACATGGGACAAGCTTGGAAACATTTAACCGCGACTCTCAACTGCGATGGTCAGCTATGCTTTTTGTGGAGCGCTGTACCTTGTGAGATCTCTGTGCTCACGCAAAGAAGAGACCGCTATGGAGGCTTGTCGTGGACATCGCCCCGGTACGTTTCGTTGTGAGTTTGCACCTCTACCTTTGCCTACGGTTTCGCGATCCCTAGGAGGAGCTGGTGGCCGCTACTACGTTCTAGTAAATCACGGATACTCTTACGAAGGATGAGGCTTTGGAAATGTTGAAGGTGAAGGAGGCGACGAAAAAAGAACGTGAGAAGAAGGCACGCGAAGTTGGGTCGGTTGTTCTCTCGTCTAGTCATTGATTTCTCTATTTATTGTTTTTTTTTTGTCGTTGCACGTCGACTCGGTTGAGCAGGTAGCATTCTCATACCAGCTGGTACGAGAATACACTTCCTAATAGACTCTAACCTACATAGTAACATATCCTCTGGCGGGCCATCCTCACTGTACACTTCCGCTCTTACTCTCCCAAACCCCATCCCTACGGACACCGTCAATAAAACTTTTCTAGTATCTTGCTTGTGGTATACATGCACATCACTTCTGATCCTTGACCGCAGCTAAACCCAGGCGACCTCCCTCGCAACTGATCACAAATCCATCAAGCTCTTCATGGCTAAAATGTCCGTGCGTATCAAACAACTCTCGTAACGGCCTACGTGCATGATACCTTTTCAAAAGGTTAACTACCTCCTCGTCCTGTGGGCCGACAATGTTGCTGATATCGTCTGGCAGTAATATCGGCCCGTCTTTGGCAAGAAGCTGCGGGTCGATGCGCTCGCGGACTATTTTGAACTGATCAGGGTCGACGGGAGCATATATGTTCGTGCAGAAGTCCATGGCCTTTTGAACCTCGTCCTCCGTAAGCTCTTTCCCGACATCGCTGGCTCCCTGAATAACTGCACAGAACAATGTGTGGTGTGATCTTAGAGAAAGTGTCCATTCAAACGTTCCTACTTACTAGGACGGATAAAACTGAAGGCACGGTCGAAATTCGCTTCGTCAACATCATGGAGTACTGGTTCATTCTGAGATTGTATTTGCTTGTAGATGCCGAGAATGAGGACCAAGAATCTAGATGGCGAACATATTATGAATTAGCTGACTTCGAAAAGACATTGGACGATGGCCTACCGAGTGTAAGCGGTCCCGATCTTGAGGTCGTGGACCTTACGAGCTTGTTGCTCGGAACAGGTCTGGTCTCTTGATGCCGCGATGGTGCAAGCTGCCGCTAGGCCACCAGTGAATGCAAGATGGACTCCAGACGAAAAGAACGGGTCGATAAACGCTGTATTTATCGGGATCGATATGTCAGCAGCTAAGTTTATGGAAGTGACTTGCGTAGATTGATACGTACCGGGCGCATCGCCCACCAGTCGAAAATGATCCCCAGAGTACGCTTGGGCCGAGTAGCTATAATCGCTCGCCGAACGAATGTTACTTTTGAGCGTAGCGTTATTTAAGAACTCTCCAACTTGCGGTACAAATTGGATCTGGTCTAGATAGAACTCAGTCAAAGACGATGTGGGAGCACTCGAAATATTGTTTCGACTCTCATTGAACGCCCTCCTTTTGGCAGAACTAGCCCGTTCCGACATGACGATACCAACAGAGGTGGTGCCATCATGCAGAGGGATATACCATGCCCATCCTGACTCATCTGCACGGAGCCCGAGGATTATGAAACTAAAATAGACTCAAATAAAATATGAACGAACGTGCCTGTCAAAGCTTCGAACCAAGGAGCATTATGCCTCTTCGTTCCGGGCAAATAGACACCCCCGCCCGCCCAATATCCCCAACAAGCGATGTTTCTGAGGGAATCATTGAAGTGCCTGTTGCGCAGATACTGGGTAGACACAATTCCACTGCGGCCAGAAGCGTCGACAAGCCACTCGAAGCGAATGGTACCCTTCTCTCCAGCAGAATGGCGTTCCCAGTCGGCTGAAGTAGGACGCTCCGTGTCGAAATGAAGTTTGGTGACCCTCACGCCTTCGAGGACGATCACTCCGGAGGCAGCGGAATGTTTGAGTAGGATGTCATCAAATTCCGAGCGAATCTCAAGAAAAGTTGGATGTGAGTGACTCCAAGTTGAGACCTGATAGCAGAGCGCGTACCACATTCCAGGCTCCGTTCTCGGGGTCTTCGGCAATAAAATCTGTGTCTGGATGAAATCCATGAAAATGAGAATATAAGTGCTGTGAGATAAGACGCGACTGACAAGACTCCCTAGACCCCGGTGTATGAACAAGTTTGACGGCAGAGCCGGGCTGCAGTAGCATGTCAGTCATAGAAGTCTGTGTCGGGTGACCACAGAACATGCCTTAGGTATGAACCCGTGTGAACTGATGATCTGGTCGGCTTCCACAATAGACAGAAACTGGCGAACAGACGGCACAAGACTTTCTCCAACGTGGTATCTGAATGTAATTTGAGCTTCAATCAATGTCGCGGTCTGTGCAGTCGACACACCTCGGGAATACATCACGCTCCATTAAAGTAACGGAGAATCCATCTGCAGTCAGTGTCAGATGTCGGTCGGTAAAGATGGCCGAACATAACTTACTTCGAGCAAGAAGAGTAGCGGCGTACGAGCCGGCAGGACCACCTCCGATGACAAGCACTTCAGTCTTGAGAGCAGAGCAATTAAAATGGGTTAGATTCAAGCACAGTAAAGATGTCAGAATGGAGTACCACTGGTTCAATTTTGCATGCCATATTTGCATAAGCGAGCGTTTACTATGCGGGAGGTGGAGACACACGTACACATCTGCAGAGCCCTTTATCTCTAGATTGATTCAAGCAAGTCAAATGAGAATTACATAAGCTGGATCAGCCCTAGGTTCCATTAGATGAACCTTACCATAACGTCTTTTCGGGTGTCAAGGACGACTAACCAGGTGTAAGCACCTTCACGCAATTCCACAGCATAATTCTGAAAACCTCCCAAAGTAGAAGTAAGAGATGGTAGTGCATCCCCTTCAAACAGATGTGGCGATACAAGGTGAGGGCATCCATCGGGAGCCTTCCCTGACCAATGATCCGCGGTTGAAGCTCATCTGACTCCGGCGGCCATTGCGGCTTCAGACAGATGAGAATTGAACTATCAGAAGCAAGACAGCAGATTCTGATTCGGTCCTTGCGTCGTGCCATACGAAGGGAGTTTATCATGATGATAGTAAATATACAGGCGTATGGAGAGCCTGCAGGAGACCACGATGGACGATTCAGATTTCCAACAATAAAGCGATTCGGAGGTTCTGGTGCATTTATAGCTATAGCGCGCAATCACTGTGCCGGTTTAGGACATCCTCGGATGCTCTTTTAGTACTCGAGGCGTTAAGATATAGTGATAGTGAATCGTCTTGCGCTCTGCTCGAAAGGATCAGGCGAATGGCCGCGTAGGCCGGAGTTTGTTTGGTTCTCTGCACAAATACCGATCGACGTCATCGTACGATCTTAATTAGCGACTTCAAGCGTTGGAAGGCTCTTTCATAACCATTCCCCTCTCATCGTCCGAGAATCCGCCTGTCAGCATCATGCCCTCGACAACGCTCTCACAGCTCGCAAAGCTCATAAGCGACTCCGTCGCAGTTATAGAGTCCTCCTGCGCCAAGAGGGGCGTTGAGGTTCCGAGCCTCGAGTCTCCTTTCGATCCAGCTTCTGAAGCCTTTCGTGCTGACCCTGCCACGGCCAAGGCCATCAACATCGCGTCCGTCGCTGCACTCCAGCTTAACGCGATAATTCAGCCACCTCATGTCTCGGTCTTCCAAAAATGCACTGGCGTATGTTCTGATGTACCTTTTCGTCTCTACGTCGTTGCTCACCTGTTGTGCAGCATTTTGAGGCCGCTGCTATTCACGTCTTAGCTGAGACCAACACAGTTGAGATCCTGAGAGAAGCCGGTCCAAAGGTACGTTTTGATTCCTCATTCTGCCCAAAGGTTCGGTTCTCACCTACTTCTTTTCTGTCTAGGGTCTGCACGTTAACGATATCTCCAAGAAAAATCAACTGGATCCTCGAAAATCAGGCGAGTATTTGCAGCAGCCTGTCTTGAGCCACTATTGAAGTCAGTAGTGAATATCCACCAGCCCGACTACTTCGATACCTTGCTACAAGCTTTATGTTCACCGAGATCGAGCCAGATGTATTCGCCAACAATCGGCTTTCTTCTATGCTTGACACTGGGAAAGCACCGGAGGAGCTGGCAGCGAAGTAAGAGATGTTCCTCTTAATTGGCCTTAGCTCCAGCCTATTGACCTCCGTATAGTCCTCTCGAAAGACACACAGGATTCGCCGCTCTTATGGCCCACGAGTAAGCACACAGCCCAATTATCAAAAAGTATCAAATTCAGATCGTGATCTCAGATACCAGGAGGGTGCGGTGGCCATCACTTCTTTGTTGAAGACGTTGAAAGATCCCAAGACTGCCTTCTCGGACGAACCTACTGAATCACCATGGAACGTCGCTACGGGGGCCACACTTCCGTACTGGTCGCACATTGAGACTCCGGGAGAAGAAGATCGCTTGCATCGGTTCTCTGCAGTCATGCAGGGAATAGCTGCGATGCTACCCCCTGGCGAGATTTTGAAAGGTGACACATTTTACTTTCCTTTCGTCAATGTATGATCGATTATTAATTATTCTCTCTGGCAGGATTCGACTGGAAGAAGTTGACTTCAGAAGACGTTATTGTAGATGTTGGGTCGGGTGTTGGCGCCATCTCGCTTGTGTTGGCAAAGGAGGTTCCTGATGCTCGAATAATCCTTCAAGACACGTCACCAGTGCTTGAGCACGCACAGAAGGTATGGTCTCGGCTCTCCCTACCTGCGTCGCGTACCATAAATGACACCGTCGTTTGCTAGGTGTGGAGTAAGGAATTTCCTGCCGTCGTGGAATCGGGCCGCGTGGTCCTCCAAGGTTGATTTTTCTGCTTTCTCTATGTTCAATTCGCTAATTGTCTACTTTGTGTTTGATTTATTATAGCACATGATTTCTTCACTCCCCAACCCGCCCACAATGCAACCGTATTCCTCTTAAAACAAATTCTGCACGACTGGTCTGACCCTTACGCATCGAAGATTTTGAGCATGTTACGCTCGGCCGCGACCCCGAAAACTAAACTCATAATTGCGGAGTGTCTTGTGTCTTACCCATGCCGCTACGGAGAGGGTAACAACGACACTATTTCTGTGACCGCCAAGGATGATGCCCCGGCTCCCTTGCTTGCAAACTACGGTCCAATCAACAGCACTGAATATATACTCGACATGACGGTACTCTTGCGTTCTCTCGCTCCAGCTGCAGCAAAAAGCTGATGATTCTTATACACCATTCAGATGCTTCTTTTGCATGGCGCTCAAGAGCGTACGATTCTCCAGTTCGACAGACTTCTCAAGAAAAGCGGGTGGAAGGCGGTCAGAGTTTATCGATCTAATTCGTCGTTCTTGCATCAGATTGAGGCTGTTCCAGACCTTTGACGGTTTTGTGAAATCTTCTCCTTGCTGTGTATGATTGAGTATCGGAAAATTTGAATTCATCCATGTATGAAGTTAGCCACATGCTGCGAATATGGATTGTAGGAGATCTTGATGGTTCGAGTCTAATGGTCTAATATACAATTTATGCATTCTGGAGTGATACACAAGAATTTAGTGGCAGCACACAGCCTTCAGGCCAATAAGAGGAATGGCTGAATTACGTCAGTGAGGCTGGCCAGCAGTCGTTGAAGGTTCATGATGTCTGCGTAAATCGAACCCAGTTAAGGGGCTCAGCCTCGCGGTATGTGAATCCCGTGGACTGCAGCCTCAGGTTCGGTAGGTTCTCAGTCCAGCCCCCAGACAGGAAGGAAAAAGTGGAACCACTCCAGCAGGGATATAAATGGCCATAGGCGACAGTGTGTGCTGATTCATACTCGCTCTCGTAGCGAGCAGGGACTTGAGGGGACTTGTAGCACCGCAGTGAAGGGCTCAGAGGGCCACAGAGTACCTGTTCCTGCAGACTCCCGCCAAAGGTCAGACTCCGCCGACGTGCGCATCTCCTGGCCTCATGAACGACTTGCATGATTGTACATGTCACTTGCTGTCATGCTACCATGCCAGAACCACTGTGATCTCGAAAGCACTGCCTCACTAATTTTATCCTCCCTTGTCTCGAACGGGAGAGTACTACTATTCAATTAGCTGAAGATTATGCATATCCGAGTCCATCAGTCAACCATGGTCACTTGAAGTTGCATCACTGCTCAGCTTAGACATGTATAATATCTGCTGCTAGTGAAGTGTCAAGAACTACACCGCAATGGAGCTGCCGGTGGTGCAACGCTTTGGTGCGTAAAAAAAAAATTACTCTCTCTTTTTTTATCCATCCTTATCATGGCCACCGTACTTGGGTGTCCCTCGCTGTGCCATTCGACTTTCTCAGCACCTTCGAGCGCTCAATGCTAATGTAAGTGTATCCTCTTTTGATTTTGGCTGCATCCGCATCCCGAGACTGCCCACTCCCACTTCCAGTAGTATTGCGGTTTATGGCATTCCGCCATCCCAACATTGATCATGTTTCTAAAATGATCAATTCCTGACATATTTCTGATGGTAATAACTTCTCAATTCAGGTCTTGCGCTCCGAGTCCCTTGTCTGATAATGGCTTCTTCGTTTCAGAATACCGATGTTATTATCGTTGGCGGAGATCCAGGCGGTCTCTTTTCCGCCCAAGCTACTGAATGCCTTGATATCGCAATTCGAGTTATCGACCGGAGGTTTGTATGGCTCAGTGGGATACTCGGGGAACACTCTGATGGTGTGCTTGAGGTCTCGGATCTGATGTCAGACTTTGATTCGAGGGTACAGCTGCGGTCATCTCCTCAAGTATGCTCGGCCTCGACGGAGAATCACTGGGGAACAATGCAACCACTGGCACCTCCAAGTTTAGCTATGATGGGATGGCTTGGCTTGTGCTATTATGAATATCTGATAACCGAACTTGTCTGACGTCCCTCGAAGCTAAGCTGACCTGCTACTTCATGGGGTCTGGAAAGGTCTGGAGAACTCGCCCAAACACGCAGTTATTAGTACAAGTGTGCGTGCTCACCGCACTCCCCGCCACTCAATTCCAAATAAGGAGGCATATATCTCTGTTTGGACACATCTCAGCCAAATGCATCTGTGATGTTCTGTCATCATTCTCCTCGCAAGATTATCAATTCCATAAGTTATGGAGCAAATTAGCAGCAAATTAGCAACTTCTGAGACAAAGACTGATGTATGATTCGCCACATCGGAGTTCGATAGCCAAATATAAATGATTGCGATGCACAGGCGTGATATCCATTAACTCAGAGATGGTATCATTCTTGGTATCGTCATAGCGCCGATGGAACACGATTAAATCCCTACCCCAGAATTCACAGCAGCCATGATGAACCGAATCTGCACCGGTTCGTGTTCCGGTCTGTGAGTGGAAGCATGCAGGCGTTGGCGTTTCATTAGTAATGCCGAATGGAGTAGCTCTTTCATGCGCTTCTAGAATGGGGTCACATAAAGGTACTGAGGAGAATTACGGCCGATGGACGTTTAGACCAGATTCCCTCGACTCCAAACCCATTAACGCGGCATATCGTAGTGTGGTGCAGGAACCATGTCAAATTTTTCTTCGACCCTTCCTCCCATTCCCTCTGATATTGCGAACATGTAAGTGCCAAACCAGACTTTTGAACGTCTCAAAAAAAAACACTCACCAATGTTACAGCTCAGCCCCAGTGAGAACACCCTCGGAGCCCAGCGGAGCGCAAGGGAGAGACGTGTGGATTCGACGGAGGTCTGCGGATGTGGGCGGATATGTTTGGCGCGTCTCTTTCGAGTGGCACAACAGGGCTCCGCTTTCCGCTACCATCCTTTCTGTACATCTAGATGTATCCAATAGCTTGAAAAACGAGATCTTGAGAGCTTTTGGCCGCGTGATTTGTCAGAAACTTTATCTGCCGCCTTGAGTCGTTTTCGAACCTAAGTCCGTCGTTTCTGCTGCTTGCTTGCTTGGCCAATATTCTTTCTTGCCTGCCGTGAACTCAAGATACCTCACTCTGTGAAACACACATATCTAGTTCTAATATTGGTGTGTATGCAATGAAATACTGAGTTCCTTCTGGGATGTCCCTAACTACACTCGAAGTCTTGTGTCTTACTAGTTTGCTCGGACTATTGGGCCACAGCAAGCGATGCCTCCAGCAGATCCTGTATCTGAGCTCTTCTATTGTGGTTGCTTGAAATGCCGATCTGAAAACAATCTCTGGCGCCGTCGTTCACTGTGGTACAAGCATAAGAAACAACGGGAGATACAGCAGCGTAGTGGGGTTATACCGCTACCCAACCCGAGGCACGCTAAACCCACCATATCACTGACGAAGATTCACGACAGACGCAATATCATAAGAGCTCCAACACAAGGTATGTTGACTTGATTGTGATTCAGGGCCATTGGAACATTAATTGTGACATGCAAAATTTCTATTAGCATCATCAAGCGGAGTGGAGGTAGAAGACGGCTCAGACCACAATGAGGATATAAACGCAAACGAAACCGAGGTTAGTGAGAGTAAGCAGCCCCTCTGCACAGTTTGGAACACTCAACATCGTATTGATTGTCGTACAGGATGGTCCCAGGAGCGATGCGGAAGGCGAGGAGCCAGGCGCAATGGAAGTCGAACCAGCACAGGGTGGAGGGGTATGTCTGACTTTCTTGAGTGCCCAGCATCTCGATTATCACTGTACGCCTTCTGACTGCACAATATGTCTTCACCAACAGGTAAACCTGGATGATATGGACGAGGCGGAGATGGAGGAGGATCACCCGCATCCGAGGAATGTAATTGAGGTTTGTCTTGCTGCCATTTAAATTCAAACCTCCGCCGCTGCGATTATAACTGAACATTTGTGCAGGATGAAGAACTCGATCTATCCGGCGACGAAATCAATCATGTTGAGGGCGACCCCAATCTGGTTTGTGTTTCATCTGCTCCATGTAACCGTTCCGAGTCACTCACACCGTACAAATACTAGCGCGACCCAGATCCCGAAGATGATGATATCACCTTCCTAGATTATTTCATGAATGGTGCTGAATACGAACCTGGGAATGCCGAAGACGACGTCGAAGAACCTCCAGCTCCCGAAGGCGACGACCCTGCCAATGCAGATGACCTCCCAGTGTATTCTAGAATACGCTCCGTTCACCGTGCCCTTCAGTATATCCATGCCCTAAGGAACTCCAGCCTGGACGATTCTGCGATGGCCGAGGACGATATTGAGCGACTCAGAAATCCCCTCGAGGAAGAAGTTACGCTTAACGACCCCGATGAACGTTACGCTGTCGATCTCTACATTTCACTCACCGATGGCGATACCTCTGATGAATCGTATACAAAAGCTCGGGACGCCTATCACCGCCATCCGAACCACTCCGAAATTCTCTCTCTCCACTCCGTCAAGCGAAAAATCTCGGACATTACAGGGATTACTTCCATCATACACGACATGTGCCCCAACATCTGTCATGCATACACGGGGCCGCTCGCCGACCTCGATAACTGCCAAATCTGCGGTGAGCCACGGCGAGACGATTCTGGCCGCCCTCGACTTCAATTCCATACCTACCCATTTGGGCCACAGGTGCAGGCACGCTATCGCTCGCCCAAGGCAGCGGAGGAGATGCACTACCTCGGAAGGGAGATGGAGTTCGTCGCGGAAAGGATTCGCGCATCGGGAAGGCTCAGCCAGTTCGATGATATCTGCTACGGTGCCGATGTCTGGGAGGAATACGAGCGTGGCGCGATTGGGCCAAACGACACGCTTGCCATTCTTTCAATGGACGGAGCGCAGTTGTACAAGAACAAGGAGTCAAATTGCTGGATCTATATCTGGATTCTCGTGAACGTGTCGCCTCTGAAACGGTACAAGAAGGCGTACATCATACCTGGAGCTATTATTCCTGGACCTGGAAAGCCAAAATTAGCGGACTCGTATATATTTCCTGGCCTTCAACATTTTATCGCGCTTCAGAGGGAGGGTCTTACGATCTGGGATGCATCGACGAGCGCCACATTCATCTCTCGACCATACCTCCTTCTTGCCACTGCTGATGCTGTCGGTGCTCCGGCTTTTCATGGAGGTGTTGGTCACCACGGAAGGCGGGGCTGTAGGGAAGGGTGCATCAGGATTGGACGCCGGAAACCGGATGGGTCGCATTACTACGCTGCATGTCTCAAACCACATGGATATGCCGTCGAAGGCTGCACTCATGAAGACGTCGACCCAGCAAATATCAACTATTCCACAGAGGAGCAACTCTTGGAGAGTATGAAATATCTTGTGGCCTCCACGAATGCCACCGAATACCAGCGCCGCCGTCTAGAGACTGGGTATACCCGCCCAAGTATTTTCTGGGGCATGACTCGCCGATCATCCCTACTTCGTCTCTTTCCCGGGGACATCATGCACCTCCTTGGCCTCAATATTCCCGATCTCTTCATTCATCTTTGGCGGGGACTCTTTTACTGCGACACCGACCTAGGTGATAACAAAAACACGTGGGAATGGGTGGTCTTAGTAGGAGATGTGTGGAAGCTGCTTGGGAAAGAGATTGGCGAGGCGCGCCGATTTTTTCCTGGATCCTTCGACCGTCCTCCTCGTAACCCAGCCGAAAAAATCAATAGCGGTTACAAGTGTTGGGAGTTCATCCACCTCTTTTACGGTATCCTCCCGGGATTTCTCCACGGTATTCTTCCCGACTTATACTGGCGGCACTTCTGTAAACTTGTGACCGCTGCACGCATCATCTTTCAGCCCAAGGTCCACCGTACGCAACTGGAATTCGCCTGTCATCTTCTTCGTCAGTTTAGTTACGAGTACGAGATCATCTATGTCCGCCGAAAGATCTCTCGACTTCACTTCGTCCCACAATGCATGCACGGGCTGGGCCACCTCTCTCCTTCCACCATTCGTATTGGACCCCTTCCCCTTTCTTGTCAATTCCCAATTGAGCGCACCATAGGAGATTTGGGTGCAGAGCTACGTCAGCCGTCCAATCCTTTTGCGAACCTTGCAAAACGGGCTCTACGCCGTGCACAGGTCAACGGTCTCAAGGCCATGGTCCCTGATCTGGCTCCCGACAAATCAATCGTCTCCGCCATAATGCCCTCACAAGACCTCGGTGACGGCTACTATCTCTTGCATCCACGAGACACTCGAGTCCATCTGGCAACCCCAGCGGAGACCGATGCAATTATGGCCTTCTTTACTCATATCGAAAACCATGGAGTGGATTCAACCAATATTACTCGGTGGGCCCGTCTTCGTCTTCCGAATGGGCATGTTGCTCGAACGGCTTGGAAGGAGAAAGCCAATGCAACGACCCGTGAGGCGCGAAATGTAAAGGTGAGCAATCATTTCAGAATATTGTCTATTCACCTGGATCTTATGCATTGATTGCAGTTCATTCATGCTGGACGCATACGCTATGGTGAAGTACAGTTCTACTTTCACTGCGAGGGCCATGGTCTGGCCATGGTGTCCTTGTATGGGCAGGAGAATGATTTCCTCCGGGAAAATTCATCTCAAGCAGTGTGGGCATGTGGAGCACTTACGGGTACGTTGGTTGTGATTGAGGCCAAGAAGGTCCTCTGCGGGGTTGCCATGATACCCCATACTTTCGGCGGTCTTGAGGGAGTTCGGCTTTACCTTGCATACGATAAGATGGGCTCGGACATGGCAGGCCTACAGGATATGGGTGATGATGAGATAGAGTAGTTAATGGATTAATGGAACTAGTCATTTGTGAAATCCTATTATGGGTGTTATAGCAGGCGGTGAATGAAGCGATAGTTACGTGGTAAAATACTGGCAGTGACAAGGGTGAAGCCTCTCAAACAACGGTAACGGCCGGGCGGAGTTTGAATTGGATACACCGTTTTATTTTCTTTGCATTCCGGGTCTCTCTCGAGCTTGCAATGGCCACTCTGTCAGAAGCCCAACGTCTGGCACTCCGAACCTTCATTCAACAAATAGTTGGACCCACTCCCAACCTCGAGCTTGACGGCCGTTTTATTCCCCATATTATCGACTACAACTGGGAGCCACAATATGTCTGGTTTTCTCCTTGTGGTGGGGCCATTGTCACAATCATGCTTCTATTTGAGGCAGGAAACATGCATGATGGTCGCTATGCAGCTCTGGTTTGTCCCCGTCATCTTCCAATTAATCACTGTCATATATTCAGACATCTCATTCATTTTTTTCAGTGTAACTGTTACGCGAGTACACATTGCTACTTCCTTACACCAATACTTCCGCCTCAAACCCGTGCAAGCATCATTTCATACCGTGCATTGTTGGAGAGGAGACAAGTTACCCTGCTGAGACAATCAGAGAGGGTTAGAGAGCGGGTCCTATATGCAAACCTTGCATCTTCATCGGAATGGGGAAGGTTGCCACCGTCGGAGGAGCAGGATGAAAGTGTTGTGCATTACGAGTCAGAAACAGAGCGGACTGACCCCGAACCTAGCAGTGATGAATCGGAGAGCTCATGGGAATATTAGCAGGCTCCGTAAAGTATGTAAACAAATATTGTGTTCAATGTAATCTACATTGGCCACTTCGACAAACAGGCAAAGTCCTAATTATAGTATGCTAGCCTAAGTAGATCAAGATCAAGACAAAAAGCATGAATCAAAGCAGTAAGATAACTGGAAAAACAGAACAGAGGGCACTTAGAAAGCAAACTTATCACAGAGATTGGGCAAATGTAGCACGGTCACTCTCCAACTCGGAAACCTTCGAAAACAAACCCCACGCCTGTTGAATCCGACCCTCCGAAGTACCATCTAGCTCAGCCCTCTCCTCATCGGGCACATCTTTTGAGAGCCGAAACTTGTGCCGTACCCAGCGAAACAAACCACCAGGGATATACTGTGTTATGCTATAACGGCGCTCACCCTTCTGAATGCATGTGTTGCCATGCTGAAGAGTGGCAGACGGTACATGCACGGTCCACCCAGATGGAAACTCCACAATCAGTTTGAGATCGTATAGTACAAAGTGACCACCCTTCTTGTGATCATAAGGTCCCAAGGACGTCACACCGCACATCACCAGCGGTGAATTAAGGTTGTCGACGTGATTTTTTGAGGTCGAACTTGGGCCCATGTTGATAGTAGATGTTGTATATATCGAATTGCCGTACGGTCGGTCCAGATGTGGTTCGTGAGCTCGGAGTTCATTAACATTGGTCCTACAATAGTCGTAAAGTTTGGGAGAGTAGAAGTTGAAGAGAGCTATGACAATATATTAGTATCGAGACGCATGGACCTAGAAAGGCGAAGACTACCATACCATCTTGATGTCCTGCGATACGCTTGACCGCTTCATGGTTTCGAAGGATATCAGCCGCAACGGGATGCCGAACCTTCAAATTTCCTGCCCTCTACACATACCTACATCAGTCGAGAGATATTGAAGGTTACCAGCAAGACAATGTACCAGGCGTCCATTACCAAGAGTGCCACCAATCGAAACAAAGGGGTACTTCCCACGTCGATGATCTCGCTCGCCTGCCAGCCAACTTACACTCTCATTGTCTCTCACATCATCTATTACATCCGCGAGTTCAGACATCGACTCATCCCAAGCGCGTCGGTCGGGGCTGCTGCTGTCAGGGCCTGGAGCAAATGTCGACAAGATGATGTCGTTTTTGTCGGTAATTATGAGAGGTTGTCTGTGACAAGTCTGATCAGGTTGTACACCAAGGGCGAGACAAGTCAGGGTGTACTTACAAGTCTGGGTTTCGGATGACAGAGAAGTCGGGGTGGGCCATCTGGAGCTCAGCCAAAGACGGCACCGAGCGGCCTGTAGGTCGATTCACCCCGACATTAGCGTATCGCGCGATGGTTAAAGCGGTCAGGACAAAGGAGGCCTTGATGATTTTGGGCCGTGCGTATTTGTTGGAGACGGAAGAGCGAGTTTTGCGGCGCTCCTGTAGCGGGTCGAAGGTATGTTCCTTGGTAGCTCCCTTGGCCCGGTCCTTGGCCCTCTTCTTCACATTCCTCTTTGCGTTCCGAGAGAGCTCCGAGGCGGGCATCATAAAAGAAAGACCCTGGAGCCGGTTCGAGACCTCTTGGAGGGTCCGCAGAGTGGGATCGTAGATATCGGGGCGGGTGCTCGAGGGTGGCGGTGGCGTGGGAGGGGGAGTCGATCGCCGAGATGATGCGGGTGTGAACTCCGGAGACGCCTCTTCGCTGTATGTACGGGTGATTTCGTTGTCGATGGCGCGCTGGAGCAGCGGACGTGCATCAACGTTGACCTGCACCACAGTGGCATCGCCCCATGCGGAATATCGACGACCACTGCGAGTCTAAGCAGGAATGAGCCATTGAAGAGGAAGCAGAGATGAGAAATAGGACATACCGTAAGGCCAGTCAAGCACATGACCGTACAATGTGCTCTTCTCCTTGTGCAGGGTTAAATAAAGATTAAACCTGTGAAAGAACCCCGTTCAATTGGTACATCTTGACTGCGTAAAATACGGTGAAACTCAGAAAATGCGTCGAGCACATGTGGACAAGTCACGATTTGTGCGTTGTGTGTAAAACAGCGTATTCGGCGGCCAGTCGACACGCAAAGCACACATACAAGGTCCCAGCGATTAAGAGATATATAGGGGATGGCTGCCAGATGCGCTACACGCGTGGACAATGTTCAAGCAGCTACCAGACGCGTAGAAATGCCAGAATACGCGTCGAGCGAGTGCGCTGTATTGTGAAGGAGCGCCATCGCTGGGCCACTCGACGCGCAAAACGCGCGTATAAAGTCCGCGCAGAAAAATATGGTCGGTAGACGCGTCAAACGCGTGCACAAAGCTCCCCCGGATACTAGACACGTAGAATGTAGCTCCGCGACGCGTTAAACACGCGTATCCAGTCCCGTACAGGACCTCAATGGACCAGAATCGTCCCGACAACACATATGCACAGGGTTATATGGACCAGAGATCAAATGCTTACCGGGATATACGATCCAGCGTACTGATGGGAGGTCAGCCTCGAGTGGGCCCTTTTGAGAGTCGTTCGTTTGTGTAGCTATACGCCCATCCTGTCATGATACATCAGCACGGTGCACTCGTGGTAAGGAACAAGAGACGCACCAACGTCGCCGGGTCAAACACGCAGACGTGTGGCATAGCAAAGTTGTATTCACCACGAAAGAATTGGGGACGGAGCGCGTGCGATGGCATGTGAGACGAAATGGGCGAAGAAAATTAAAGAAGTCAGTGACCAACACATCAAGGCGAAGACAAAAGAGAAAGAGGCAAGAATAATATATAACACCGAACACGTCGTTAACCGCCCAACATCGCAACGACTGCGTTGAGACACTTGCCAGTCGCGATGCCACGCAGTATGGTTCGTTCGGCAGGATACGCTCACTGGCGGGCTGCACAAGGGCATTAACGGTAAGGAGGGACTTACCCGGTGAGAATGTTTCTCCTCGAGTTTGCACAGACCACGGAGAGAACTGTTGAATGAAACGCGAAAGATAGTGGTGGGAGACAAGAGAGGGCAAAAGTGGGGCAAAGGGAGCGGAGGTGGGGACGGCGATGATCACGGGGTTGATGAAGTCTCCGGCTGTCGTGGGATGCAGCCAGACCCCGCTGACGATGGTCTTTGCCGCCATGGTGACAAGTGGCCAGAATCCCTGTGCATATACGCGAGACGCGACGCGGGGAGCTTTGCCTGACCGCATTAGGCAATTGGACACGCGGATCGCACAAAGATCATGATGCGTTCTCCGAGTTCACCACAATTCCGTTAGACACGTAGATGCTCTCTTCCCGCTGCTGACGCTCTCGCCACATCTATCATATCTAGCCTACTTCACCACAAGCAAAATTATGGTCTAGTCTACAAGCTCAGGGATCTTGAGTACTCAATGACCAGCCAACCGACTCGCGCAACGATCCGTGCACCTAGTCTTCACCTGGGTTTCCTCCTCCTCCCCCTCCTCCCACTCCTCTCACTCTCGATATGCGTCTCACCAGCACTAGGAGCGGTTCTTGCGATAGGCTCTGGTACGGATTATATGAAGGCTTCGTTGATGAAGCCGGGCATTCCGTTCGATGTGCTGTTGAATAAGGATTCGAAGCGGAACATACAGAGCTCGGCGGCTTGGAAGGGCGAGGGGCGGTTGTTTGGGAGCGACGCGTATAATTTGGTAAGTTGGGTTTTCTGTTCTGTTTTATTTGTTGTGCTGGTTTGTTGTTTGCGTGCTCGGGAGGGATGGGAACCGGCACGGGGACTTTGTTGGATTCGAATGTGTCACGGGCGTTGTTTTCCTTGATCGGCTGGCAGTGGTATGTTTGGACGTGGACGTGCATATGAAAGTCTCTGCGTATTGAGCGAGCTTCCGTCGTTGAAAACCTGCCACTCACGCGATGGCTTCAGTGTAGCCGTCAACGCAGTTCTCGAAACCTTTCACTCTGGTGGCGCGCCACATAACTCGCGACGCCTCTATCTCATCGTCCGCTTCTCATGATCCACACGACTAACATGTAAACTTCATGCTCCAAACCCACAGGCCACCCGCTTCCTCAAATACTCCTACAACTCCCTCAAATACCTCCTTGGCGTCCCTGCCAACGCCGAAATAGTCTCCTACTACAAAACCTTCTCCGAACCCCCCTCGTCGCCTCCTCCCGCTTCACCGTCGGCATCCCGAAGCCCGGCGGACGCACCTGGGACATCGAAGAGCTGATCGCCATGCAATTCGCCTACGTCAAGTCTCTCGCCGAAGACGCCGCAGGGGAACGCGTGAACGAGGTCGTCGTCACCGTCCCGCCGTATTACACCCAATTCGAACGGTACGCGGTGGCAGATGCGGTCGAGATCGCTGGGCTGAGGTTATTGACGCTGATCGATGGCGGGACAGCGGTGGCGGTCAATTATGCGATGACGAGGACGTTTGAGCGTCCGGAATGGCATGTCGTTTTTGATGTGGGCGCGTCGTCGACGAGGGTGACGGTCGTTACGTTTTCGACGGGGAAGGGGAAGGGGAAGGGGAAGAAGGTGGGTGGGACGAGCGTCGTGGATAATGGAGTGGGGTGGGATAGACCATAGGATCGTTGTAGGGACGGAGATCGATAGGCGGTTGAGGGACGTTTTGATTGTGGAGTTTGCGGAGAACACGGGGAAGGATGCGAGGAAGGATGCGAAGGCGATGGCGAGGCTTTGGAAGGAGGCGGGCAGGGTGAAGGCGACTTCGAGCGCGAATACCGAGGCAGTTGCCCATGTCAGTTTTAGTTTGCCTCTCTATCTTTATCTCCAGGATGAGACTGAGATTCGAACGTGCGATTTAGGTCGAGAGCTTGATGGACGATGTAGACTTCAAGACGAAAGTGTCGAGGGCGAGACTCGAGGCAATGTGTGCGGACATGATGCCCCGCTGGACACAACCCATCCTCGACGCGCTAGACATGGCGAACCTGACCATGGATGGTATCGAGTCCGTCATCATGACCGGTGGAGCCATGCGCACACCCACGGTCCAGGCAGCCATCAAAGCCACCATCGGCGAGTACGTCCTACCCTCTCTCCCTCCTCCACTTCGTTCCACTACGTGTCATGCTCATCTCATCACGCCCTCGCACCACAGCGACAAGATCGCGATGAACGTCAACGCGGACGAAACCGCCGGAGAGCAAGAGCACGCAGGCGGCGAAGGAGACGAGTACGAGTATTCCTTTGGCTGTGGATGTGAGGTTTACGTCTGTTGCGCCGATGGCTATGGAGACGAAGGAGGCTCGACAACGGTAATTGTTCTCTGCCCTTGCGCATGGCTGGGTGCTGAACCCCTCTTTCCTGTATAGGTTGATCGCAGCGGAGGCCACAGAGCTCGTCCTACCAGAAGGCGTACCCTCGATCGCGATCGCGATCCGCCTTCTGTATTGGCTCTGTGTCGAATCCCTGCAACTTCAGATTTGGCCCGCCAACCTCGTAGCGCAATTGTTGCCCCCGATGTTGGATCCGTGAGGCCATCATTAAGCTGCAACATATCCTCAAGGTGCGCCGATTCTGCGGTCGAAGTGGTCGTCAAGGAGCTCGTGAGGGTGGACAGGGAGCTGATGGTATTCGCAAATGGGATCAGGATCTTCCTTGCGCTGTCGATGAGTTCGCTGTCGATTTTTCATGGTGGTGAATAGAGATGTTGTGGACGATATTGCGGAGAAACAGTTGGAACAAGAAGAGAGTATCGGGGCAAGCTTGGTTTCAAGCTTGGTCTTCTCTCCTGCAAACGAATCTGCTCCCGATGTCGACTCCATGTATGTATTCTCTCGCCCATCTAGCAGTACATGTATATATTTAGCTTTTTGAATTGTCAAGACTGCTTGTGCATCAAAATTAATCAACCAATCTTCCATTTGGGCTTTTGAATGGATGTGGCCCGCGAGGGCCACACTTGCAGAGAACGAATTTTTTTGCGAAGGTCGAGCGGAGCCTGCTTTTGGCTCTCACTGTCGCTCCTTGGTCTCTACGTCTCGAAATCGACCTATGTCTCATAGTCAAGAACCACCGCCCCCGTACGCCGATACTTCAGAGCGTGTAGCGCCTGAGAAGCGTCCGTCTTCGCCACCCCAGGATGACCGCCCTGCTGCGAAGGTTAGGCGAGACTTGGACTCGTTCGGTGAGTAATTATCCAAAAAAAATAGCTTCATAGTTATTTTGACACCATTTCCGCTCGGTGGAAGACTCTTCCACAGCAGACTCACAGAGTCAGACCGCCAACGAGTCCCAGTGTAGCCAATCTGGCATGACCTACGATCAAACCGAAGTCAGTGTGCCTCACGTAGGGAGTGTTTTGCATGATCTTGTATCGAACAGGTAAGTTTTCCTCCTTCGAACTTTGTTTTTCACTTGATGTTCAAATACCATGCCCGCTGTTGTAGCAACGCCGCTCGTATAACCTTGTATGAAGAGCACAAGGCAGGTGTCAAAGCCCTGGAAGCGTACACAGTCGCCAACACGCACCTGGCTTACGTTCGCCGTGAAGAGGATTACATGGCAAAGGTACAGAATTATAGCGAGCATGTTCGCCAGGAGTGGTGGAGGTGTTACGACCGTAGCGTTCAGCTGGAGGTTGAACTGGCAAAACATGGGATACCGTTGCCCTCTCCCTACCTCGAGGAATACCACCGATTCGCACCTCCAGAAGACCTGCCAACTGCAGAGTTATGGACCACCAAATGGGAGAAGTTATATGACAACGAGCGGTATGTGAAGTGGAAGAATGCAGGGTTTCTTGACCCAGATGTTGTATTGTGGGTCGAAGGACAAACCAAAGGTGGGTTTTGGAAAGGATTGATATCGGCACATCTGACTCCTCTCATTCTCTGCAACACAGGGTCCACAGAGACTACCCCACCCCCATCTTTCACCACCAAATCCATTTCCGAACATCCTAGGGATATTCCTGATACTCCGGTCATTCGATTCTACCCGCAAAACCTCGCCAAAATCGCGGACATGCTCAAGCGCTGTGCTCTAGAGAAACACTCGGCATCGCAGACGTCGGAGACAGGCGGAATGCTGGAGAGTCAATGTAGTACATTTACTATCCCGGAGGAGCTTCTGAGTTGGTTCATGGAAGAGCTTGTGAAGATGAAGGGGGAGACGGAGGAGGAGAACGCAGTGGAGATCAGTGGTTCGCTCGCGCAGGCTATACAGGAGGTTCTTTCGGAAAGCCAAGAGAGTGATGGTTACACACAACTAAGCAAGGAGTAAATAATTCAGTAGTACACTGGCATGTAGAATGTCAACCTAACAGTTTCGGCTCGACACCTGGTGCCACATAGACGCCACAACGCCGGACTTCCCATTTTGGTATCCCCTCCTTCCAAATTTGGTGTGTGGAAAATCTTCAAAGACGCGACACTCTCTGACTCGGGCTGCGTCTTCGCCTCTACGCTCACGATACATGCCTGTAACTTATCTACTCTAAACCGCCTAATTGTGTTGACGGACATGGATTTCAACTTCCTAAGCGGCACACAGTCCCAGGATGTCGAGGGTCGAATGTACATGCAAACAGATATTTTAGGAAAGTACTCTCACTTTTCTCTCTCTCGGTAACTCTCGAAAATTGCTGGACTTACGGGGCTATATATCCTTCTCAGATATCAGCGGCTCTGGGCTAGGCCTCAACATGCCATTGAATATGTCCTTAGGAGTGGGTTTGAGCGGGCAGGTGCGTCCTTGTATCATGCAACTCGTGATTGGATGGGATCGTCACAATTTATACAGGCACAAAACACCCTGCCATCCGACTCTGCTCGCTACGATCCCATCATTGCTAACGCCACGCATGACGGCCTCGTTCGGGTCGGCAACCTAGCACATCAACAAGTCTGCTACCAACTTATGCAGGCTCAGGTTGAGATGGCGAAGCTAAAAAAAGAGGTGGATCGGCTGTCATGGAATAGGTGTGTAGATCAACAATTTTTGTTGGTTTCACTGGCACTCTCTTGATGATATCTCCAGGAACGCGTACGATTCCCTGATAGCCCAGCTTTTAGGGGGAGATCGTGGCGCTGCGACCATCGTTTCCCTGCCCACTGGCGGTGAAGACTCCAAGGATGTGTTTGTATCCTCTTCTGTTCCATCCTTATCGATCTCCCTTCAACAGTGCCCCGCCCATGTTGTCCTTGGCCTCGGAATGAAGGCGCTTACTCCGCCAACCCGTGCTGAATGTCCGGACACTCGATTCTGGGCCATCTCCGACTGGAATTCATTCACGAAGCCGGCCGCACAGACAAAAAAAGGAGGTAACCACTCCGTTTTATATACTGAGCTCTCTCACCAGCAAGCCGACGACATGCGAGTGTGTATCTACAGCCTGTTCCTGTCGCTTGCGTCGACTGGCCAGGCTCCGTCGCAATCAGGCTCCCTTGGGCATGAGGCTCTGGAATATATCCACGGCAACCTAGCCACGGCATTCCCGCCTCTTCTCCGCTGCGAAGGTGGTCACTGGAAGATTGACAAGCTAATTTCTCAGCTTTACTCGAACTGGTGGCGCGACCGTGGAAAGAAATACATTCCACCTGCCGGACACGACAACTTGCCTCTGCCCAAGCGCGAGGCTTCCGAGGCACCTATGCCAGAGACACCCGCTCCAAAGAGGCCACGGCCAGCGGCACCACCCGCAATGTCGACCATACCACGTCCGAAATCTCGTCCATCTGTTAATCCGCAAGAGTTTCGCAGGACCGACCAGCCAAAACCGACATCTATTCCATCTGTGTCGCTGAATGTATCACTTAGACCTGCTGAAGTAATTGGTGCGTCTTTTCCCTTTTCCATTACCTTCGAGTTCGCCCCTTTCAATATAAGACCGACATCCACGCTAGCACTGGCTCCCACAGATACACCTTCTGCGATACCTTCTGCGTGGTCCGATCCGAACATGCATATTCCATCAAGTTTGCCCCGCACGTCGCCGCCATCAACGCCTTCGACTTTAGCCATACCGTGCGAACAAGAGCTAAGGCCATTCCCGACGTCGGATCCACCTGCGACGGCGACATCGACGGTAGATCAAGTTCCAGTATTGTTGACGAAGACAGCGATGCCGTTGGCGGACATGGATGTTGATTCTCTGTCCGGTTCGTTGTCTCGGCATTCACCATCACCAGGAGCTCATTCAGCTCCGTTCTTCTTAGCAACGCCGTCACATCCAGCGCCCCGACCAATTCACGCTGAAGCAGACGAACACAAGGCTTCACAACCACCTATATCACCTCGTCTCAAGCCTGCTGTCGTCGCGAATGAAGGTACGGTTTAGCTTGTGACTGTACCACAACTTTCTACTGACGTCGTGTGTTTCTTTGAACTCGTGCCTTAGCAAACCCTGGCGCCATCCGCGAAGATGCAACTGTCCTGAACGAGGCGGATGCAGATGTTGTACTAAGTGCAGCACGGGATGAGGCTGACACTAACAAGGTCTGTCCTCCATTCAGTCGTTGTACCTTATCTGTTTTTGAGAATTGCGGAAATAGAGCTCGGTCACCCCGACTGGGGGGTCTACCATGTTGGATAACGACGCACTGTATGTTCCATTACCTTCTCACTCTGGACTATTTTCTAACACTTGCCAAGTACAACACCAGCGACACCCTTGCTCCCTATGGATATACCTCAAGATGTTGTGAAGACTGCGCTTTCCAAGGAGCCCAAGGCAGCGGGGGGATCGAAGAAGAAGGGCGGACGGGGTGGGCAAGGTAAGTTAGCGAAGGATTACTACGACAATAGCGACTACAAGGAAAAGTGAGTAGTATTTGTTGCGATATACACACTCTTGCTTATGTACCGTTGCTTTAGGAGCGTCAAACTCGGACTCTGGCTCACAGAGCACCCGGAAGGTCTTCAAGCTGTCTTCGAGAAGGAGTACTCGAAGTATCTCACCCTGCCTTTGGACAACATATCTGTAGGTTCTCTCCTCAGAGCATAGTGCCTCTTTTTACTGACTTGTGACCCGTTTATCGTATGGCAGAGAGTCGAGGTATGGAACGAGATGAAACAACGGGTACGTTTGTTTCTCTTTTCGGCACCCATAGCTTTCCGTTGCAAGCTACAATACTAACTGTGTCTCAATATTTCAGGCTGATACAGCTGGTGTGAAACCCCGCAAGCAGACCCAATCAAAGGCTAGCGCAAGCGGCTAGCTGTGTGAGCACCGTGCATGGGTATAGGTGTGGGCCAATTGGTCGGGGCAATTGTATGGGGACGGGATCCGCTGTACGCCGCTGGGATCCTTTCAAGGCCGATACAAATACAATTTATTCCGTGTACCGTCATCCGTCCACATCCTATGTACTCCGAAATACAAAGAATTCCGAAGTAACGTAAATGGAATGGACTGTTGAAAGGGCGTGCAGTGTGATTGCAGGCACCGCTCTGCTCCGCGACGATCCGAATATGGCAGATGTGCCGTGGTAAGAATCGGATGTCAACCTGTCCTAGAGGAGCGCGGCGGATTTCCGATTAGATCCTCCTGCATCCGCCCACATCCGAGGGTGTTCTCACTGGGGCTCAGCTCCCCTCGTATGCACCTATCTCTCTCATATCACACACTTTTTTTACTGATGCTTCGCTCGCATGCACGGCTACAGCTATTCAGCGGGCTCCTTAACTTGTTTCTCTTTGGTATTCTGACTGTTCAAGTCTGTACGTACACACCTAATACCACTCCACATATGCTGTCTGATCATACGCTTTCAGACATTTATGTCTCGTCATTCCCAAATGATCGCAAAATTCTGAAAGCCCTAGGTCAGACTATCTCTCTTTTACCGTTTATCCCAGCCAGCTGGTTCTGTACTTACTGGCGGACGCTTCACTAGTCCACGGAATATACCTATTGGAAACTACACAATCCTGTCTCGTTATGGCTGATATGTATTACTGGTTTGGTTCTGGATTCGGCAACATGTTACACCTTTCCAACCCCTATTTCTCTCCCTTTGACACACCGCTGTGCGGATCTCTTGCGTCTCTTGTGGCACAACTGTTCTTCTGTTATCGCATCTGGACTCTTCAGAGATCTCTCTGGCCCCTCTGCATTCTGATTGCCGCTGTGGGTATCTTGCTTCGTGACAAACCGCACAAGTGTGCATTGTTTTCTCACATGTCATCTTCCAATATCTAGGTGTCTGTAGTGCAAACTGGCGGTGGCATAGCAATCACAGTATTGGTCAGTCCGACGTGGTCTAAAAACGGCCCAGATTGTTTACCAATACACCGTTGCACACAGGGCCACCTTTCTAGAAACTTTGCAGTAATCCCAACATACCATGCGCCTCTCTATGTATGGCTCAGTACTAGTCACTAATGCCTCTGCTCAACGATGACTTATTGGAACCCCGTCTTAGACCTGGCTCATTGGAGCAGCTCTAGCCGACGTTCTCATTGCAGTGACGATGACATACCTAGTGAGTGTTCAATCCGAATGATTCCTTGTGCCGTATGACCAATTTACTCTAAAGTTCTTTAGGTCTCAAAAACGAATTCAATCTGGCACCCGCAGTGTTATGTGGCAAATTGTTCGCTTGACCGTAGAAACTAACACTATCACCGGTATGACCGACATTTTGCCTCAATCTTTTAGCCTTTCTCCATCTCAATTTTGCCACAGCTAGTGTGGCAATCATTGACTTGCTCTTGTTTTCAACCGACTCGGTCAGTTTTCCATCACTTCTCAGGCTTTGGTGGTCACTCAGATCACGCGTCAGTAGACCACCAACTACTTTGTTGTCCCGTGAGTATCATTGTCCAACCGTATCTCGTCGGATGTGCCATTTGATCTTATCCACTCCTGCGGTCAAGATCGGTTGCTATAGGGAAACTGTCAGTCTTTCTTCATGTGTATTGACTATCATGTATTATACTAACTTGCGGATATTAGGTATTCAAACACACTCCTCGTCACATTCAATAACCGCCTTGCTCTTCGCAAAGTACTGCAGAACAAATCATATGTTGACGTGGACCTTTTCAGCAGAGACCACACTGCTGGAAGCTCTTCCAACACGGACACACACCCTGCAGCCCCTCAACCTCCCCAAAATCGACCGTTTAGGGAGACCATCAATTTGTCAATACTCAATGACCCGGTAGATAGACCTGACGACGACATAGGAGATGTGAGTCACTCGCCTCGATTTTAAATAATTAAATGCTCATGAAAGGGATTGGGATCATTGTGCAGAGGGCTCCTGTAAAGTTCAGCCTGGATTGATCCACAGCTCCGCAATGTGCAACATTTGTTTCAGACTTAGTCATCGTTGGGGTCCACCGAGGACATCTCTGGCAGCGTGGCCGTCTTTTGTTGATTTATCGTTTTCTGGTTGTATCCTGTATGCCCATTTCTTCCGACTACGGCCCTTTAGTTGTGACCATGACCGGTTATTTCCCTCGGTTTAATCTGCCTACCCCGCCTTTCATCAGCACGCTCGGAGCTGCGCTCCTCGCGCCTCGCTCACTGGCCTGTTTTTTGCCCCAATTCTATCATGATTGCTTTGAATCTTTTGGATGCACGTTGCAGTAATTCTTATTTGTCACAACTATGAACATCTGAAGTCTCTTGTATTTAAATAAAAATTGTGCTCCGAGTGAGAGCGGCTCGCCATAGGCGGCACACATGGCATAGCCTCACCTCTGCTTGGAGATGGACGAAGTTACAGTAGCTTCATATATATCGTAGTCGAAAGGACAGGTGTTCAATGGCCCTCCCGTACCGTTGAATGCGACATTCATAGTCAGGTTTAAATCAAAAGTGTGATTTCCGTCCGCCAGTGATGTCTAATCGAAGACTTGGTAGTGCTTTGCGTCCTCGGACAATGCCTTGACGAAATTCGAGCCTGCGTCTATTTCATCGATGCCGAAGTGGAGAGACGAATCCTGGGCGAGTCCGCGTGTACAGAAGACCGAGATGTATGTGTCTAATTGAAAGAAAGTGAGTAAAGAACATGGGAGGCGTAGCGAGGACCGTCTCTTGATGCACCTGAAAGGTCAAAACTGAACGTGGAGCTCGGGAAGTATATACCCGTCTCCGTTCCGGGAAACTCCCAGTAGGCCCCTATAAATTTTAATGGTGTCTTTAGCTAACTGACTGTGCATCTATAAATGTGTAACTTACCAGCAATACCACCCCATCCTCCTGGTTGAATATTATGAGCGTATTTCAGATCAGGAGAGCATCGTTTCCATTCCTCCACTCTGGATCTATTCCTTCCAAGTTTCATTCCTCGACCAGTGAAACATGGTCCAGATACGAAATCCAATCATTTGACCAGTAGTTCCTAAATAATGTTTACTGTATGAATGACTTACCGTGGTAGAAGAGGTGATCTAACCCCTGTTTGGAGCAGGTGGAGTTGAAGTAATCGAAAAGAAAAAGAAAAAACGGGACCACTTGTACCATTGAAAGCGACATCTAGATCGAATATACCGAGCTCGAGTGTGTGAATTCATCTTCGAGCGTTGTCGAATCGAAGGCGGTGTATGCGTAAGGTCCGTAGACACATTATTGATGCGGACACAGCCAGCATCCGTGCCGTCCTAGTGGTATGCCTTGCCAAGCAGCGTTTACATTCGAGAGGACAGAAATCGATTCCTGGAAGAGGTTCGAAACAGCCCTGAAAGTCTACACGATCGACACCCACCTTGAAAGTTGAAGAAAAATGTCGAGTAAAGGTAAAATGTGTCATGAAGTGTCCTTTGGAAGCGATAGCATGACGGTAAATGTGTCGGATTCAGCGCTACGATAAGTATGCTGGCCAACTAGTCGGGGGCATAGGTTTTACATGCCATCAATTACGCCCCATACCCGTACTATCACTCCAGCAGTGTTCGGTCGCAAAACACAGAAAGTCTCGTAGGGCTCTTCCTCCGCCCTCTTACCTCACGAGATTTTGTATACATGCTGGCAAACATGTATGCTTCAACCCTAGGTACTCACATTGACCAAAAGTCGTCTCTGCTCCTGTCCGGATCAATTCCGGTGGTCGCGGATGGGTGTTCGGTCAATTCTCCGCCACACCATTGCGCTTCGTTTTGTTGAGAACACCCAACCTGTACTCCCTCGGAGAATTATGCAGTACCATTAAATCCCATAGAGGTATTTAACAGCCAACGGTCAAGAAAAACGAGAAGGAGCTGCTGCTCAGAGAGGTGCAATATGGGCTAAACGGCCTAAAACGGCCTTTTTTATCCTTTAGTATATTCCCCACTCATAGACGAGACATTGGTTTGTGCCCAAAGCGTGTGTACGTCACTTTGATAACCCTGGCTATCATCTCAAGAAGGTTTGGAGAGAAACAATGGGGAATTGCGTGCGTTAGAGCGCAATACCGAACACCCATCTAATACCGAACACTGCTGGAATGATAGTACCGTAGAAATGTGAGCTCCGCATCGAGCAACATCGAAGCACTGACTTTAACAAGAGAAACGAGCCGCAGAGGGTAGGATGGACACTTGTTCCGTGCTCAATCCCCGACTATTATAATAGACGGTGGATGGGCCGTAAAAACCTTGGAGGGCAGGCCGTGCTATGTTTACTCATTTCAGATCAAGGACCTCGTTTAGCTTCATAGCGATAGTGTGATTGGCTGATCGAGCAGAAGACTATCTTCGTCGTTGTCGTGATAGAAAGACAAGGCACGATATGTACATATTTATCGTGCGAGCCGTAAGGCTGTGGCGAAAGGAGACGAGGACCGGGGTGTGTCCGAGAGTGACTCGTTGAGCGAGGCGTCGAGAGGTAGGAGGCGGCGTATTCGATGGGGATAGAGGCGATCGGTAGTATTTGGGATTGGGTGGAGGTGACCATTTGATTTGTCAGCGTGTTATAAGTTTGGCAGACTGAGATGGGTACAGGTACGATCCTAGGCTCTAGATATGGTCGAGAAAGGGATAAGAAAGTGGAGGAAGAACATACACAGAACATTCGTTACTCACCCACTCATGCAGATGAGACCTCGAGCTCGGCAGCACCAGCTGAACTGTATGACTCAAGTACTGACCAAGCTGTTTGTCGACCATCGTTCCAGACAGATACGTCATCGGGACTTTGGACGCTTTCGTCTATGGCCAAACGACCTGTTTTCCATTCATATTGATAGCGTCTTAGTGATTCTCTCGGGGACGCCTTCCTCTCTTATACACATCAAGATAACACAATGAGCAATCACCCATGCACGCGTAAGTGGTTAATGAGAAAATCGAAAAAAGCAATGTGGTAAACGAACTGTCAGCGAGATGATGGCATATGTATTAAGACATGAATGCTTACCTCGTCGCAAGGCCGATGCGACAGATCGAACCATCCGCCTTCGTATTCGCAACCTTTAAAATACGACGAATAACCGCGGGGAGAAAAAGCTTGGAATCCAGCCTTATAAATTGACAAAATTCCGCCCGGATCACGATGGCCTGGAGCGACAGTATGGTGTCATTGGGGCTGCCCGGGACGTCTTAGAGAGCGGAGGACCGAGGTACATCAACGACTTTGTTGAAAATAAATGTGGAAGAGAGAACGTACGCTGTATTCGATTTGATTTCTCCAGTTGCTTTGCATGTCCTCCATGGGCGCTCGTCGTTTCACTGGGATCGCTATAAGCAATAATGTAGAACGAGTGGTTCGATCTTCGGGCGCATTGAGGGACGCGCAGGCATGTGCAGTAACCACGCACCGGTCAACCCGTACATCCCATCACCTTCACTCTCGGCTCCCTATGCATAGGTTTATTCGCGCGAGTGACTATGAAGTACCCGGTGTTATGCGTACGGCGAGTCAGAAAAGAGCTCAGAAGAGGATAAACAGAAAAACACACCTTCGCGAACGTAGTAGCCTCATTCCAGTCCGCAACCAATCACCGAGATCTCAATCACCTGCTCATGCATAGTTACAGAATCCCGTCCCAGGATCAATCCCATCCCCATTACCACCAAAAGACAAGCCAGCAGTAGAAGCGCCGGAAGACGCTGGAGGATTCAGATGCGGTCGATGTAAAGCAGTTCCACGCCTTCGCAGAAGTTGATTCAAGCGGCAGCAACATGAGCATGCACTGTGTTTAGTAAATAGAAGAAAAGTAGTGTGACGGTTAGTGTTGAGGGGCCATAGGATGGAACTGGTACACTTACCTCGGTTCGGGAGCTTCGAGCATGGGCACGAAGGTCGAAAACAACTGCTACAGATATTCTGCCTCTAAGACTTCCTAACAATTCGCAGCAAATTCAACCAATAATCGGCACTCTTACACAAAGTGCTTGGGTAAATAGTCAAACGTACGTCGAGATGTATACATAGATGGCCACTGGTACTAGTGATACTGGGTACCAACCTGTGCCGACTCATCAGTTCGAAGACGATCAACGAGGAAAGGGTGACGTACATACATTGGTCGGTCCAATGGCTCATCCTCGGGTACGGACCATCGCACTGCGAGATACTGAATTTTTGGAATAAATACAAACGGGTAGGAAGACATTTGGAAGACATGGTCAGCATTGCGTTTGCATTTCGTCCAATTCCTTTGCGATGTCACCGCCACCGCCACCAAATTGCAACGCGTACGGTAACGCTGGAACCTCGCGAGTGCGATAAGATAAGATCGCCACGCGAGCGATGGCCGCTTCAAAGCCCTCTCTCTCGTCTTCAACTCTTCTTCGTCCAGCTTTGTCCGATCGACAACGAAGAGCTAGTCATGGTGGCTCTGAGAACAAGCATATCCCATGATTCTCCTGGTCAGATACATACACGTACCCGCCCATGTCACTCATGATGCAATCAAGACTTGATCAAGACCCTGTCGTCTCACTTCTCGACCCATCTCATATGTCCTGTCTTGGCAGCCTATATAGCTACTCTCGTTCTCGAGGAATACACCAGATTAATGCGATGAACTCTAGAAACTTCGCAGAAGGTCCTAAATTCAGCTTCTCAGATTATCCAACCATTCTATCCAACCGTGCCACCCATGCCACCCATCCTCGCTCTCGACGATGCTCGGAGTTAGTGAGTTGGAATGATGGATGAAAGAGTTGTACAAGAGTCGCCGGCTGCTACTTGTATGGGAACGGATGGAAGGCAGGATGAAATGAGGGAAGTGAGAGATGTAGCATTATTGGAAGGTCGTGGGCTTTGGATCGAATGGAGAAGGTGGGTCGGACGACATAGACACCACCCAGTACGTCTCACATCTTTATGTGTCGTATTTCGATCTTTTTCCTCCTTATTCTGGCTCAATTCACACTTAATCCATATCGCAAATACTGACACCTTTTCTGCCTACAACAGCACCTCCGATACGCTTTGTCTCGTCCGATACTGGTTATGAGTATGTTCACCTTCCTCGCCTTGCGTCACCCACTCCCTCTCACGCTCCCCTATCCCGCCCTCTTTTTGCTTCTCTTCCCTGTCCGTCTATCCCGCTAGATGTTCCTTCTTATACTTACGCCCTACCCTTCACGAAATCTATTTAGATCTCCATCCTGAAATATTGAGAGCTGACACCATACGTCGCTGGAGCGACCTCTGAGGGGTCTTCAAAGTAGGAGACAGGTAGAGTTAGTAGTTTGAGTTATTGTACAGCAGAAGACTCACTATCAAACTCACGTAACCATTTTTTTAGGCGACAAAACCTCGAACCCGATTTCAACCTCGTCAACATCAGGATCAAAGGGATCAAGCTCTCACCTCCACACCGCTGCTATATCCACACTACATCACTCTGGACCTTCTCCGATTGCCACCAGATATCTTACAAGCCACGACCGGAGGTCCACTACCTGCACGTCGCCTTTCCCTCGCTCTGCCGTACCGTCCGTACATCCTCCGAATTTCCGGGATACCCGTTCAAACCATGCCGTCTGGCTCAGCGATAAAACGCAGCTGTTTCATCCAAAGTCCCTATCCTATCCAAAATCTGGTCAGGTCAGCAGTTTTGCCTCGAGAGTACGGGAGCTTACGGTGAGTTCCTTCTTTTGAGCCTTCGCATGGTATTCTTGACGTCGGTGTAACCGCATGCTCGTCTGCTCTATTCTCAGACGCTATCCAAGACGTTGACTCGCAAATCGTTGGCGGTATATATGGGCTTTACGTTATTGTACTGTGTGTACCAACCCTTTCTTCCTCTTCCTCCAATGCAGCGTACACTGTAGATGGAATTATTTTACATTATTACACCCATACGTCTGAATTCTTCCGAGAATCTCGTCAAATTAAACAGAAGCGTCGAAGTGGCGTTCAGAGCGAGCGAGCTTACAGTGACCTATCCCGACTCATCCCAGCTGCTTTCGGATCCCATCTGCTTGAGCTACAGTACTCTAGGCTACTCTATGAGTTGGAATCTCCGTCTTTGCCGCCGTTGAATCTCAGGCAGTAGGGACATTGAAGGGCTCTGGCTCTCGTTATTAGGCGTTTCTGCTCTTCTCTCGCGTCGAAGTCGTTCGCGGCACACCAATGCTGTGGTTTTTGTACTCTTAGGCAAGAGGTCAAACTACAGCCCCATCTTTGGAGTCCTCTCATGCCAAGTCATCCTTCCTGAGCTCTCATCTTCGACTTGTTCATGTTGTTTCGTCCGGTCATCCACCATAACATCAATGCTAACAAATAATCGTTTTCTCGTTTGGTACCCATTATAGCTATTCCGGCCTCACGTATTTATGTGAAGATCTGAAAGCCTTCCTCCGTCACGGTCTATTGATCTTGAAGTGCCCATCTCTCCGTTTCGACTCCGGCATCATCGCTGTCTCTAACTCTAGCCACACCTCTCGCATTTTTGCCTCCTATTTTCCGACTTTGCTGCTTCCGGCTCTGTGGGCGGAGGTGGCGACTAAGTCCAAAAGCGAAAGCCCAGAATGCGTAGGAAGTCGAAAATGGGAGATTTTTGCGCATAAAAGGAGGATGCGGTAGTCGAAGCTTCTAAGATTTTCATCCCATCGAGCCTCGCGTATGCGGTCCACCTACTGAAATTATACACCTGCTGGATTGCTCGCCGGCGATCACTTTTTCAGTATTCGCTGCTCAGGTCAAATGTGTGTGTGAGTACACTTGAGGTCTACGGACTTGTTCAATTTGTAGAACGCTGTTCCTCTTGCAGTAATCCCGTTCCTTGTCCACTCTGTCCAGCAAAACCCGAGCTCGAATCACCTATGATTTAACGCCATTTCACTCATAACTTGTCGCCGTTTTTCGTGATGCTTCATTGAATTTACTCCATTGACGGAGCTATACTTGACATCCCGAAACGGTGTACAGACAAGGCGTAATCATGGTACTGAATGAAAAATTTAGAGGCTTCCTTGGCTAGCAAGGTCGTTCAGGTGCTCATACCCCGACAATACTCCCAATGAGATCCTTTGTTTCCTTCTATTCAAAGTTGGCCGAAACCCATGTCTCTGTGCTTCATCATCCTCTTATGATGTGTGAAACTCTGTAGCGAAAAATAAACCGTCTCTGCGATTAGGGCATATATGTAGCGGTTTACATCGCCAAACCACGATGTGAACTAAACTCATGTTGAGTTCAATATTTCGGAACTTTGTCCCGTTGGAGCATCAGAGTTCAATTCACATTCATCGTGGACTTTATACGGGGGTGGCCTCACCTCCACATCTGCCCGTCCGCCCTCGTCGTTCAAAATGGCACACACACATCGGTAGTAGGCCGATGTACTAGCATCAAGAAGAGAGACGACGTCGCAGGTCGTCGCTGGGGAGGAACAGCGATGCGAGTGGAAGGAGATCCTTCTCGAGAATGCAAACTCAGTGTGAACTGGATATCATATCTCGCACCACATCCACCATGTGAAGTTCACATTTTTCGCATTTGACATGACGAACGAAACTGATGTAAACCGCTACATATATGCCCTATTGGGTAAGTCATGCACATGTGTTGCCTTGGATATACAGTGATCTCGAAAGATTTTCCGATGAGCACTGTAGATAAGACCTTCATTATATCGTTCGCGTTCCAAATTCGGATCAGCTGATGAAATTTCTTTTAATGCATAGGCGGGTCATATGCGGCAACCCTGGTGTGGCGTAAACACTCGAATATCACGGACACATAAAATGAAAACAAGGTGGGCGGATTTGGACGCGAGGTGTGCAAGTTGCAACTGGATGAGCCATATTCAGTCCAAATTTATGTCCATCGTGAGTGTATGTGTTGTACCCACAAGAATAAACAGCCTCATCATGTATCTGGTTCTCTCGCATTCAAGGACTTTACCAGCTCCACTGCCTTCGCATCTCGCGGACGCACAGAGCACTCAAATGGCATCGGGTGGCTGACATTTTTACGGGAACTGTAATTTAGTTTGAAGCAAGACGAGCAAAACTATGAATATCTTACGTACCTAATACCGCTGTCTACCCATTCCGTTGTCACTTCAATTTCGTTTCCGGCCTCGTCCTTCGACTTCACGATATCAAATACGGATAGAATAGAGGCGACACCCAGCCATAGTGTCGTGTTTGCAAGGTATCTTCCCGGACAAATCCTAATGGCAAGTCAAATTGAAAAAATGACTTTATCGGAGGTTAGAAGACTTACCTTCTACCAAACCCGAAAGAGGCGAGTACCTCATCGTCGTTAAGTTCCCCTTCGGGTGTGATGAAGCGTTCCGGATTGAATCGCTCCGGTTCGGGGTAGAATTCTGAGTCATTAAGCATTGCCCTATGCAAATGAACCGGGAAGAATTTCATTGTCGTGTACCTATCCTATGGATCTGGTGGAGAGCAGTCGAGACCTACCATGCATTTCCGACGACCGTCGACCCTATTTCAGGCACGAAAATCCAAAATTTACCATGAAAATACGCAGAAACATGGACTGTGTAAATACCTTTCGGAATGAAATACCCATCGTATACATCATCCTGCGCAGCAGCATGATCGACTGCCAAGGGGGTGACAAGCCTCCAACGCATAACCTCTCTGCAGATCGCTGAGATATATGGTAGTTCGTCCTTGTCGGAGAAGTTAGGGAGCCTGTCTCTGCCAATGACAACATCAATTTCGGCTTGAGCACGACTTTGAACGTATGGATGGTTCACGAGAGCCATCATGGCGCCAGTGAGGGCTGCCATAGACTACTTGGTATCAATATTGCATGAACAATCTGATGAGACAACCATGCTCACAGTGTCCGCTGCCGCTATATAACACAGGAGACGTCAGTTCAACGAGTTCAACAAGGCAGAGCATAGAGCAAACACCTTACCGATGTGTATCATAGCAACACTCCTCTTGATCACGTATTCACCGAGCTCTCCCTTCTCGTTTTTTCTGAGTATCTTCGTAAGAAGCGAGGAAGGAGCAGCTCCAGAGGCCTGAATTGTGGAGTATGGATCAGTTCCGTCGTTGGTAAGAGTAGCAGGTCGCATACCATGGCTGCTTTAGTTTGTTCGAAGAGGTCATTCTTGATGGACTCGTTCAGGTCATTACAGTTCCTAGCATACGCCTTGAAACCGGAGACTCCAGGGAGCCATTCTGGCATACGGCGCACTAGAGGGTTTCCGAGACATGTGATGACGGATAGTCAGCGTCTGTTCATAGCACAAAGAAAGTCTCTGCCCAATGGCCAAAGGTAAATACTCACAGAACGGATAGGAGTTCACAAGGAATCGTCCGGGGATCATGATTTGAGCAAGTACAGCCATTGACTCCTCCACTTTCTGAATGAGAGGGTCTCCGCGCATGCCGACTTCGTAATCGTAAGCAAGCTTAAGCGGGAGAGAACCAGCGTGACTAGTTCATACAACTAAATTACAGTTTCAGAGGTCGTGACTGACATTACGCACTGCTTCAGAAGCTCGATCAAATTGTCCGGTTGCCCATGGAGATCGCGCAGTAGCGTTTTATTTCTGGAGATTAAAAGAGGATAGTAGTCTCCGACTGCGTCGGGTCGGAAGTGCTGATGGATGATACGACGGTGGGCACGCCACGCGTCTGAGTAAGGCATAAAAGCAATGTTATAGTCCCAGCCAGCGCTGAAGAGAAATACAAATATCTGTTTAGTTGCATCGTTTGTGACAGAACGGGGCAAATACCAACACTCACATATTCACCATCTCGTTATGTGGCTTATCAGAGTAGATAGACGACCTTTGGTCAAACAACACCTTCGCAGCCTTGGCTGAGTTTATGATGATAGTATGCGAGCCTGGGACATGGTATGATACTATATCGCCTAGAAGAATGAAACTATATCATCAAAATTCCTACGCATAGGAAGAAAAGAGGAAGAATGGCGTACTGTTATACAATCTCGACCATTCTGCAAATGCCAAATGCGGACGATCCTTGGGCACATCCAATAAATTTCCAATAAGGAAACGAGGTGGAGGGCCTGGTGGATACGGAATACCAGAACAGTTGCGTCGACGGTAAAGGAGCCCACGTAGGCAAATATACGCAGAAAGAATAAATACGAGGAGTAACAGATGGTATTTGAGGTCTGTTATCGCCATGAGTGTACGCCTCTCGTTGGCGGGTCAAGTGGTGGAACGGCCACTATCACAAGAGGGCGTTATATATCTAATGTACCGCCTATATGTCGAAGGAGCCCCGAACGCCGCTAGCGGGAGTTCGAAGATACTGTTGTGCCATATATTCATGCAGGCGTGATGCAGTGTTAGATACACAAGCTCTGGGAGGCACTGGTTCGGATGACGACGTGACGCCACAAAGATACCGGCAAGGTTTTTGAGTTCTCAAAGACCCATGAACCTATACTGCCATGCTCTACTATGACACCAAGATGTCGATATGGTCACTGGAGGGTGTGGTGTTGATGAGTCGAAGCTGTTCTGTGAGAGTCCCGAAGCTGCGTGAAATTAAGATTCCGCTAAAATAGACGGTGCTCCCATGGAGTAGCAACAGGAATAGAGAATTCATTGCCGTCTATAATCGTTGGTAGTCGGCAAAAAAGGGCGAAGTGTGTCCATGGTCCACCGACAGATGAGTCGCAATAGAGACGATAATTCAGTTCAGGAGTAGGGAACAGTAGTGCGTCCGGTGAGAGAACTAACAGCTGTAGTATGCACAGGCTCTAATTCCAACGATCAGCGGCGAAGTGTTACAGTAATTAAGAAACAGGTGGAGTCAGCGGAAGCTTTCACGAAAGAGAAAAGGCGCGAGAAGGTCTGTAAGCAGATAAGAAATGTTTCCGGACGAAGAACGAGAGCCAGCTAACATATCCCGCAGCAGCGGTCTCACAGTGACGGCATCAGGTTGTCACTGTTAGCTCTTCGTACAAGATACGGGCAAGTTCAATCACTTTATCATTATGGTATACCGCCTTATGAATCTCTTGGCTGTCCAGTGAAGCTTGCTTGGAGAGAAGAATCAGTGTGTGTTGATGAGAGAGAGGCACGAACTATAATGCTGGCTGAATGTTAGCCAGCTCATTAAAAGTTGAAGAAATTATCTCGTCCGAGGTCAGTTTGGGAGTGGCTTAGATGTTTCTGAAGTTAGATATATGAGACCGTCAGGCGTCGTTGACCTACGTTCAAAGAGGCCAACAAAGATCAATATCAATATGTCTTTACGAATACTTACCCTCACGCACCGATAGAAGGGAGACGGCATTGAAGAAGCAAAACTCGGTGAGAGAGTTAGGTATCGCGAAGTAATAAGTCCACTCGATTAGGGATAATTCGACGAACTCAAAGCTAAACTTAGAGGATGTTCACTTCGCAGTCCGAAGTCGTCGGAGGACCAAACAGAAAAAGTCGATGGATAGACCCCAATGGCTTAGTATTAGATGCCACATACGTGGACTGTGGAATCATGTGCCACGGCACCTGAAGAACACGCTAAAGAGATACCGCAAAAGAAGACACACTAGCATAGGGCCGGCTAGGAGCATTGAGCAGCAGCGACATCGCAGGTAAGAGCTATAATTCCGGAGCGTAATAGTCATGCCCGCTGTACAAATAATTTCCGGCGCGGCGGCCTCTTCTGGGTCGTATCGGAAAGAGAAAACAAATAGAGGCCAAAATCAGTCTGGATGGAGAACAAGCGGACGTGCTTCGGGAAGAAAGTCAAGAGCTCATACCAGTCCAACCCTCAGCAGGAGCCTGCGGATTGGATGATCGAACACAGATACAGAGAACCTTGTACGAAAGAGTTTATGTCGTGTCAGCGAAGAGAGTATAAGCCAAAGATAGCTGTATTCACTGGCTGCTTCGGAAGCAATCGCACTTGACGTTGACGTTGGCAGGAGATCGAAGGCTCTCTGGACGCCTACATGGAAGTAGCGGTGGGGAGATTCGGGGAGTAGGGACCAGAGGGTGTGATCGAGGGGGAAGCAACGGAGCTTACTTCTAAAGTGAATGTGGCGAAATGACTATTTGAAAGATTTTTGTGTAAATGGGTGGGGACAGCAAAGACGTGTGGAGTGAGGGTATTTGTCAGCTTATTTTGCTATCACTCGAGGGAGCAGATGGATTAGAGTGATAACGGAAGAAAAATAGAAAGAAAAAATAGTACAAAACAAGCAACGATTGAGGGTGTTCGTCTCAACCTGACTCCATACAACAGCGCTCATGCAAATAAACAAATCAAGAGCTCACCATGACCTCCTAGCATCTCAGGCCAACATCTGGCCTGGCGAGGTTACCTACCGACTAGCTGGTGTAACACACATTTTCCTGTGAGGGAGCTGCCAGAATAGAGTATAAATTTCGCAGCCTTTAGTTGAGACTTATCTTATCTTATCTCCAGTCGGAGCCTGTCGGAGTCCTAATTTGCATGTATTTACTCGCTTCGCTGGCTTCGGCTAATGATCATCTTCGAATATCAACAACTGTTTCTCTTTTCTTTCTCATCTTCTCTCCTCGCTCGCGCCCCTCCTCGTAATCGAGTAGTGGCGCTCAAGGATAGTGTTTGAACTTTTCTATCTCAGCTTCAACTCTCGCGCGTCTCACGTGCTCGACTCGCTCGCCCATCCACACATTCAACATATTCTCGTGCCCCTCAAACTACACCATCGGAACGCGTGCACGCCGAACACTCGCCCAATCCGCGTTCCTCTTTCGTATGCTCCCTTTCTTCTCTCTGTGAACCACGTTCATCAGGTTCCACCGGACCTTTGAAATGATCCCCCGAAAGGGTGTTTCAGCTGGACTGTTTCTGGGACGTCGGCGCTGTCTAGGGGCGCATAGCCCGATTGTAGATTTGGGAAGGGTGTAGTTTGCGTTCGGGACTCAGAGTACGGGTTAGATGGAGAGGAAATGGTAATGAATGCGATTAACACGGTTATGCGTATGGCGTGGATATCGTGTGTCCATGGAGAAGTCGGTCGCTCAGATGCAGAGCATGTCGGAATGGATGTATAAGTAATCAGCTGTTAACGCAGATGAACTACGCCATGATTGCCCAGCTGATGACTCCTCCCGCCTCCAATGGTGGCCTACAAGGGTAATGATCTGCACTATGTTCTATTACAGCTGCGATATAGACTCCTCTGCTCGGAAGAAAACACGGAGAGGCTTACAGTAATAACTAATATACCACAAGGATTTCAAAACAAAGCGACCAAAGAGGTCAGGAGAGAATCTCTGCGCTCAGTTTCCATTAGTGAAATCCCAGCTGCCATAGATAACTCCAGCTGATTCATCTGCGAAGAAGTCGAAAAGACCTCGCGAAAGGTCCAGCCCAGCGTATGGACAGCCAGGGCACTATTTTGATAATAAAGTGAAGAAAGTTGGGTGAGGATCAGAGGGAGCATGCTACAGTAATCTAAGCGGATCGAAACGCACCTCATCCTCAATGACAGCAGTGGTGGTCTTACCGTTGGCGGTGATTGTGATGGTCTCGCCACAGTGTGGACCAGGATAACCATCCCCATATTGCTAGTATACATGCCCATGCTCGATATAAGAGGTTGGAATATGAGAGTGAAACACAACACCTACGTCGGAGTTCAGAGCAACGACCTACATCCATCCGTTAGACCACAATGCCCATACGACAAACTGTTGATGCACAATACTCACGAAATCAGATGCAACATTGGTAGTCCCACATGCGCCCCTGAAAAACCGCACGACAAAAGTAAGAAACTGCTCACGGAGAAATAAAAGACTACTTACTTGCTAACATCGTAGAATGTAAAACGGGCGTTATCGAACCTCTTTTGCAAAGCATCAGAGCTCATTTCACTGGACGAAAGCCGAGCCATGCCACGGTGACGACGAGAGTATCCAGTATATTTATTGGCATCTGCCATACAATAGACAGAAAAGCAGAGAACTGTAAAGACAGTGAGCAGTTTAGCGTGCATTGGATTAGAGCTTGTGGAGTTTGGTACAGGGAATTTGAAGAAGGGCAGGCGGTAAATCACTGGCTACCTTGCACGCTTTTAACCAACTTCCCACCATCGGTGACGGCCTGTATTGGCCTATAGCTTAGCGGAACTGTCGCACTACGGGTATATTTTGCCCGTATCAGGTCCGATTTCGCCCCTATGTGTCCCTATGCTGAGAGCACTCCCCACCCGAGAACCTTTCTGCACATGTACATCCGGCGCTTCAAATATATACGCGAATAACCCCATAAACTGTCAAGTTTGGGAAATAGAGCGGACAAAGGACGACTTTACCATCGGAATAAATGCAATGCATAGTCTGATAGGCGAACATGCTTTTACTAGCGGAAGGTCATATGCCGTCCGTCTGAGATCATCAAAAGCCAGCTCTGCTTTGTATACACTTCGTGGAAGAGATGCCCATAGGCTCTGGGGAGGGAAGATCAGGATCGGACATGCGAAGACAACGTGCTAATCGGGAAACCTAGACCATCGTACCTGGCATGCACGATGCATAACGGCAATCATAACGTTCAGGAGGTATGGAAAGTGCTTGAGGGAAGATGAGATGGACGAAATTCTCCTATCCACAACAGACTCCAAAGAGCCGTGATGGATTTCGGAGAATTGTGGGTAGGAGCGTATAACATCTCGGAGATATGATCCCTCCGAGTGTAGCGCTTTGCATTTGGTCGAGGTGAACCATTTCTGGGTAAATATTGGCTCGGAAGCGATCTTCCACCACGACGGCTAGCGACAGCCGTAAATTACCTGCCCTGTTAGCTGGCATGTATTTGTATCGGAAAAAGGGAAGCGCATCTCGTCTCACGCGACTCCTCTGAACAACATGCCCGTTCCCTTCCCTAGAACTAAGGCTCGCGGTGCTCGGAGGCGACGAATCGTCATGCTCTGACGCTCGCCACAGTAGCGAACGATGCAGTAGCTCTGTTTAATAGGCGGTCGAGATCTATGTAATACCGTCGAAGGCTCGCGATAGTCATAGACGACGGAAGGTCGTGCTCTGATGCTCGCCATAGTCGCAAACTTCACTGACAGACGATCGAGTGCTAGTCTCTCAGGAAGGTCAGGAGCGGAAATCATTGCAGATTACTGACATGCCTATCACACCCCCAGCCAAGAGAGAATACGAGGGTGCTGCTGGATATCCTAGTATGGGAATTCCCAGATGCTGATCGTGCCGTCGTCTACGCTCGAAGCGACGCGAGTACAGGTGAGCAAGAAAGCGACTGATTTAACGTATTCGGTGTGTCCCTGCAATGACCATGCTACCATATACTCGTCTGAACGTCCCAGAGACAAACGGTTTCGGGGCCGTTCGAAGGGCAGGCCGACACATCACCTCTGTTGCCTTCTCGCCGAACATGTCGGGCTCACAGGACGACCACACATAACCTGTCTCTGTATCACAGATACGGACTGTGATGATTGCAAGTGCCGGATACGAAGTGAATGCGGGATGCGCGGGTCTTCTGCCCACACCCTGCATAGGCTAGAACTGTCAATGATGAGAACAGCGTGCAAAAAGGACCAAAATCCCCGGGGTTGTGTAATTATCAAAGTGAAACAGAGAGTTTATACGCGCCCGAGGGTCATTTTCGGCGACCGACAAAGAGTTTGAGGACTGGACCCTGATGTTAGCGATAGAATTACGAGCGGAGGTCTTGGACCTCTTCCTCTTATCCACGTCGGGCACTGGCAGGGAGCTATAAGGCATGTCAGTTCGACGGTTACGATACTCGGAAGAATTCAAAAGTCAGGCATACGTGTCGTTCGAGTGTGCTGTTCATCGTATCCAGTTCACGCCCTGTGGATGCTCGCTCTCGTCGGTGCTGCAAGTGGTGGACTGCACGGAGATCTCACCCGACAATTTCGAGGCCTGCTTGAGTATACCGACCAATATATCCTGCAATCTCTCCGCCAGCGATTCCAAAAACTGTAGGGGAACTCCGACAGGAGGCGGATACCATGGATGGATTGTCGAGTGACTTTCGGATAAGATGATGTTCGGAGGACCTTTGACCGGCGGGTGAGGGCTCTGTGGCGGGTCCGACTCATGCTGGTCGTCAGAAAGTAAGTAGCGGTACAGCTGCCAACAGCACCAACAACACTTCTTGCTGACGGCGATCGGAGTCTTATCTGTCTAACAGACGAGCAACCCAAGGAGCATTAGGAACGAACCACGTTCCGACGAGACGACGACGAACTTGAAATACTCTGACAAGCGCAGGTCGAGTCTCCGCGCTGACATCCAATGAAGAGCTCTCCGCTGCGGATGGCGAACAGAAAGTACGTGCGAGGCCCATCATGAGTGCTTCTGCGTGCACCGAAGCGTCAGTCACAGACCATGATCCCAACTTGAAGTCAGTCTCAAGGAACGCTGCGGCCTCAGCCTTCGTCCCGTACATCAAGGTGGTCAAGGAACGTACTTTTAAAGTTGGCAAGTGCGTTATCGAGGGGCGGGAATGAAGGACGAGGGGTGGTGATAAGATATGCATGGACAGGGAGCGGGAGAGGATGGGCGGAGAGATAATCTACAGCCGTGGTCCAGGCGACGATAGTCTTCAGATAACAAATGATGATGTCGGCAGGAGAGTTGAGTATGAGGTCTTCGATGAAAACTGTGAGAACACAATAAATACCATCAGAATACGCGCTTGACAGGTTGCAGTGCCTCGAGCGCCGACATAACCATCGTTTTGCTCGTCGTTATCCCGCGCATCCTCCAGCGTCTCTTCTTCATTCTCCGGCGCCTCCTCCGCTACCCTGTCGCCGCCAGGACCCACGTTCCCTGCATCTGTACCGCCTATTACACGTTCACCATTCGCACAATCAACAGGGCGGATCATGCTGCAAACTGAGAAAGAGAGAGACGTACGTTCGGTAGAGCTAAGTCCAAGATCGCCCGGCCTGGCCGCGGTCATCTCCCACAATCCATCCGACAGTAGAAAATCGACGCTTTCACATTTTAACAAGACACGAAACAACATCAAGTAGTGCACAACTTTCACCACATCCTGCAAGGTAAGCGAGTTTCTAAACCTACCCTTCGTGGTCAAGGCCTCCCTCAGGCCCGAGAATGTATCCGTGAGGGCTGCGATCCATCTTCCAACGTTGTCGCGGGTAACCTGGTAAGAGACGTATGAGCCTGAGGCGGTGCTATTCGCAGATACCGTCTGGGGATGGATGTCATATTTGTTGCGAAGCCAAGTCACCCCGGTTTTGTCGACCTTGAGCTTCCTCGGAAAAGAAAGTCCTTTGCGGAAGCTGTCGAGAGGGTAGGCAGCGAGGACGTCCATGGGGTGCCTTTTCCAGGTTCTGTTACTCATGAGAATGCGGACGGCGATCTTGGGATAAGCGTGGTTCACGATGTACAGGTGAAAACGTTCACAGCGATCCAGGAAGACGCGACTACAGTCGGGAATTTGCAACCTGGGTTTGTCTACGCGAAATAGCTCAAGAATGGCGAAAATGCGCTTGAAGTGATCATCGGGACTGAAGATGATTAAAACAAGAAATAGTGAGCAGTTGGTCGGAAGTAAACTCTGAAGGAGTTAGAGGGTCCAGCGAAATGCACTCTTTTTTGGCCCAATCGTTCAGAACCTCCTCACCACTCACAGCTGTTTGCAGAGACTTGATCTCGGTCGCCTCTGGAGAGAGTGCAGATGTCGTATTCTGACTCACAAGAACGAGTGACTCGATTACTTCAGAGTTGATGTTTGCCGTGAGAGCGATGCCGCGAGCAGCGAAGGTATCTTTGAAAGAGCCGCTTACTTTCGGAGTCCCGATGGTAAGAAGGGTGGTAATATGCTGTAGAGTTCGGAGCAGTTTGTCTTTCGGAAGATTTGGCTTTTCCGGCGCGATTGGACGGTGAAAGCGTAAGGCGACAGTCGCGAGGGCTATGAAGATCGGCAGCTCGTTGCGCAGTTCCACAGGGGTTCCGACATCTTTCAAAGGCTGCATGTCAAGCATCTGCGTTATGTTAGGGTAGAAGAAGTAGGAAGTCCATGAAGATAAACGACTGACAACGACGATGACGACTCGGCGACTGCAATGGTGGGACGGAAACCTGAGAAACGGAAAAAAGACGCTCTGGTAACAGTGTGACGTGACGTGACGATCTGTGACGACGCGCGGAGAGTGCCAGTTTGGCCATCGGAGTGTGGCGCCGCTGCACGGAGGGGTCGATTGGCCTATGCTCAAGCACACAGGTGTCGGGAGGGGCTCAATTTTGCAGGGGGATCAATGCTCGATAGTATACAGGTATTGAACGTGCCAAATATAATTTATGGCGGGTGGGCCTACAAGTAATCATGTGCATGTGCTACTTGTATGCTGGTACAGGAGATCAAAATAATACATATAAAGAGGCCGCGAAGCGGCCCAGAAAAAAAAACATGAGCCAAGGAAGCATACAAACTGTACGGAAAAGTGAAGGCCGCGAAGCGGCCGCCCAGCAGAGCTACAAGGAGGTGGCGGCGTCTGAGTGCAGGCGGGTGGCGGGAGGTGGCAAGGCGTGACGCAGGCGGACGGGATCGTCTTTTTTTCTTATCGTATCGTCTTTTTTCCCGTACGAAGGTGGCTTCGCAGGGTGGCTATTCTGGTTAACGCCCCAGCCAAAATGCCCACGAAGCGAGCGCGAGGGGAAAAAAAGACGATCCCAACGATCAGAAAGACGATACGACCGCGAGCGCTTGAGCAGTAGATCAGGCGCCGTCGCGTAGATTATCGCTATCCGGGCGCATTTCGGTACCCGAGCGTTACCTCATATCCATCAGACGCGTCACACCGGAGCATTTTGAAGCAATTCCGGGCGCTCTTCGTTGCAGGAGGTCGTCTCCTCCAGAGCAAGCATACGAACGAACTAACTTGCGCCACACAAAGACGATTCGTCACAAAAAAGACGTTCTCGGGGCTTGCCGCGTGACAAAATCGTATTTATTCCGAGAGAAGGGGGCGAGGCGCCACGCTCGAATTGAAACTCCGCTTTCGATGGGCGCATCCAGCGATCCCTGGGCGATTCAACACTCCAGGCGACCAAATACCGTCTATCTCACAAAGATTGAGCGAACGAGCTGGAGGCTCCATCACACGCTCAATATCTCTCAAGACTAAATTACGATCAGGTAGCGTGACAGTGGCACGTCGCCCAGACGAGAACAACCTCATCCGAGCTCGAGTTAAATTTCCTTCTCTGCTTGCCTCTTAGCGGAATATCATATCACAACAGTTCAGGCTCTGAAAGGCCGTGCAGAGAACAGGACTACGCTCTACTAGTTTAATAACGGAGATAGAGATTGGGTAGGATCCACTGCATTCTTGCCCGATGGTGAATACAGTGGCACCTCTCGGTGGAGAATATGTACCCTTGAGATGTACAAAATGGGGGAAGCGGTACTCAGGCCTTCCTCGGTCATTGTGGCCTCGTTCTCTCCGTACGACTTTTACCACTGGGCGGCCACATCATATCAGGGCTCCTACTCGCAAAGGAAGGTGCTATTATAGACGACGAACGAGAGTAAAGACAGGCCATTAGACATTGAAATTCAGAATGTGGACAGGTCACAGGTGGTACAGAAACGCCGTATCCATAAGTAAGAGTAAGTGTGGCAGACGATGTAAACGGAGGCAGCAGAGGCAGTACGACAGAAAGAAACAAGGTGAGAATGTCCGGGCGCAATGACAGTATGATAATGAAAGTAGAGTCCGAGTCCGAGTCCATAGGATATATCAACAACAGTAGTGGCGGCATAAGGAGCGTGATGATCTGCAGTTAACAGATGCGGAGCAAACGAGCAAGGGGAGCGAGGCGGACTTCAAATGAGTGGTGCTGATAGCTGCAACGGGGGTTCAGAGACGAGGAGCAGGACCGAGGCAGGTGGAAGATCCATAGGAACGCGAGAGGTAGACGGTGCGGTACAGGGACTAGAACTAGTAGTGTTTAGGGTAAGAACGGCAAACCGGGGATACTAGAGGACTGAAGCAGGGAGAATTAGTACGAGAGGATATGTAACGTAAACATGCACCTATACAGCGGATATAGAATCAAGGTAATATAATATGGGAATAGGATAGTGTAACACATAGTAGAGGCGATGGTCGAGTGAGAGTCGAAAGCAGAGACAGGTTCAGTCCGAGTGTTCGAAGACGAGTCCGAGTCTGAGTCCGAAGATGAAGTTTTGAGTCCGGGGCTGAAGGTAAATAGACGAGAGTCAAAACTATGCGATAATAAACGAACAACATGTTGAATGTAAAATAAGTATGTAGTGCAACGGAAGGAAGCGAGGACCGGTGTGTATTGGTATATGTCCGTCCAAGAAAACAGTCCATTGGCGTACTTACAATGCTGGTAATATAACAACGGTCGGGGGATGGCGGAGTCACGAGTTAAATGGGGCGATGAGATGGAGACGAGGATAATGGTAAACGAAGAGAGCAGAGAGTTGGTTGAGTATATGGGGGTCGTGGCGATATTCAGAACAAAGCTTCGGAATTGTCTTACCACCAGTGGACTTCGCAGGGAAGCGAATGAGGGGCGAGCGAGGATGAATGTACGAAGGTGAAGTGAAGTGGAGCGGACAAAGGCGGACTTTGGCAAGTCAGTACCTCTGCGAACGAGCAGCTCCACGAGGTTGTGATATCACATTGCCTTCGAAGCGAACCCTTCCAGCATGGCGTAAAGAACCCACGGCCCGTGTAACTTCCACGATGTCGAAGTCCTCGTGCTTATCCGGTGGCATGGCTAGAAGAAAGAAAGAAAGAAAGAACAGCGTTAACGTTCATCTTTATGTACTTACTACGAAGCGCCGAACGTCGGATGGATGGATCAAAGCAGACAAGGAACGTACCAGCGTTGAGGTACCCAAGCAAGGTCTCGACTGTCATCTCGTCCGAGCTCTCGTATGTCGTGCGCCAGAGGTGTTCGATCGAGAACCTAACGAAGCGAACCCTTCCATCCTCCACGTCCAACTCCGCTGCACCACTGAACTCGGGCTCGTCTTCTTGATAGTCCACCTGCATCCCTTCATCCGGCTCCCCCTCAGCGTCCACGTCCATGTCCTCGTCAGGCTCCCCCTCTGCATCTTCTTCGCCTTCCGCATCCTGGTCCTGTCCATGGGCAGAAGGACTGGTGCTGGCGAAATCCGCCTCAGGGTCGGAAACTGGACGGATAGGAAGACCGAAGTACTCGAGGGCCTTGACAGCGTCACCCGAAAATCCCTTATCGAGCTCTTTCGCCGCACGTTTTTGGCTACGAACAAGAAACAAGGGCGTATTGACGTCAGTCGCCGCTCAAGACCGAGAGAGAAAAACACTCACAATCTGGCCAAACACCCCCCCTTATGCACTCCCCACGGATGCCAACACCACCTCGTATCCTTCCTCAACGCCACCCACTTCGAACAAAGCCCACAAAGCACCCTATGCGGTTCCACAGTCCCCCTCGGCTCCCTCAACAACACGTCCGCCCTCAGCAACGCTACCCTCTCCGGTGCTGGCATCCTCTTCGACGTCGTTCCAGTGCCGGTGCCGGTAGAAGAGCCGTTGCCTGCGCTTCCGTTAGACGCATGGGATGGAGTCCGAGCGGAGGGCCTGGAGTGCAAGTACTGCGACGTGGATGTGTACGGCGTGGCGGTAAGAGAGTTATAGTCCCCTTTGCGAATGACGACATTCTTAACACCAACTCTTCCTTCCTTCTCCCTCTCCCTCTCCATTTCCTTCAATGTTTTCCCGACCGGCACACCAACCCCCGCTCGCATGCTATCAACGGCCGAAGGCGAGCCCGTCGATCCGCCAGCCTGAGATCCACGCCCACTAGGCTCATAAACAAACTGCGCCGGGACCTCCCTCGCCCTAGCTTCCTTCGCCTCCTTATTCGCCTGTCTCGCCGAAGCTGTCCCTTTGACGAAAGTGTACGTCGTCGTAGGCGGAGACTGACCATCCATGCCGGTGGGCGGGGACGTGCGAGAATGGGCAAGGGGAGGCGAGGCGTGAGAGGAGCCGGAGATGGACGCGGGTCCGGGTGGGTAGGCGGAGCTGGGAGGATAGGAAGTCGAAGGCGGGAAATCTTGAGCCTGGTGTGATGGGTGCGGTCGTGGCGGTGGCGGCGGTGGAGGTGGAAGTGTGGACATAGTCGACCCTTGCTGAGTCCGCATGAACGGCTGCGCCCTAAGACAGTGTAGAAAACAAGTCAGTCCGTCGAACACAATACACATAACACAGAGTAGAAAGCTGGAGGGACTGACCTCGCCTTCTTTTTCAGACAGCTCCTCCGATGCGCATCCCATGGAATACTACAATACGTCGAGTTTGGCCTAAGCCGGATCCATTTATCGCACGCAGCGCATAACACCCTATACGCCTCGAACCTCGCCACTTGGGGGTCATTGGCAAGGTAGTCGATACGTTCTTGTTCGGTGCGTTTGGCGCGGCGGATGGGTTTTTGGGACTGGGATTGGGACTGCTGATGAGGGGCGGGGTACGGGTCGGTGGAGGCCGGGTGGGCGTGAGCGTGCGAGGTGGAGGTGGTGGGGGAGGTTGTAGGGGATTGAGCATGGGAGTGGGTGAGAGCATGGGCGTGAGCATGGGCGTGGTGGTGTGGGCGTGGGTAGCCGGAAGTGACGGAAGAGTCGACAGCCGATGAAGGAAGGTTCGAATGACGTGGATTATGGACGGTCGAAGCAACAGACGCAGAAGTCGAATTGGAGGCCGGGTTAGGAGAAAAGTCGGGGCGGAGGTTATGTGGAGAAAGAGGGTGAGGGAGCGATGAGGCGGGTCGAGGACCCAGGGGGTGAGGGTTGTTGGCGAGAGTGTTGGCAGCAGACAGGGGCGGGCTTCCGGCTGCAGACGTGTCAGCACGAACGGCGGCTTTAGCACTGGATTTTGTGGAAGAAGAGTCAGCGGGTTTATCCATGTCGGGCGGGGGTATATGAAAAAAAAAACGGTGAAAAATAGTAGCGGTGGTGGAAGGAAGAAAACAAAAGGTCGGAGGAGATAAAGCGCTCTTGTTCCTCGGAATCCCAATATTAAGAACTAAGAACTGCTCCGCCAAACAAGCTCGACGCCAGCAGGTTGATTGCAGCGCTACGAAGCAGAAAAAAGTCTCGTGAGCATCACCACGATCACGTCCAGCACAGCACTGAACTCCAAGCCAGGCAACAGAAAACCTCGCTAAGCACGGCAACAGCGACTCTCACGAAGCAGGGAAACCCGCACAGGAGGCTCCCCAGGGCGGGTAGGTAAGACGACGACCATATGCGGGTCTCTCGCACCTCACTAGTCGTCCCACATCCACCTGTTCCCTCCCCGGCAACACCGGGCGCGCAGCGTCTTCCAGCCCCGCCCGGGATTCCGAAAGTAGAGAAGGCTCCAAATGGAGCAGGAACTGGGACAGGAAATGATAGAATGTCAAGTGTCAAAAGAGAAAACAGAAGAAAAGAACGAGTCCTGAAACAGTATGATGAGAAGAATGGGCCTGAAACGACGTCATGGAAAGGAAGAACAAGGCTAAGTCTTGAAACGAACGCCGCGGGACACATGAACGCATGAGACGCGTTTCGTGCGACACGGAGCAGAATGGAGAGAGGACGACTAATTGTCACAGCAAAGCCTGGGAGGCGATGCGTAGTGATCGACATAGAACAGAACACATCAGATGGAGAAAAACATTCTTCACCGAAAACAGATCGCATAGCAATACTTTGTTTCCCCTGTCAGGTCCCACGCTGGCCACCATCAAACGCATGCATCGACCTCCGATGCGAAAGAGGTGGATGTATGCGCCAGTGCTGAGCTTGTCAGTGCGATATGGATCACCTCGAACGTCTCCTACATGTCGCGCGCGCAACGGTCACAGCATCAATCCTAAATGAAAAAAGGCTAAGCAGGCTCAAAACCAGACTACCAGCCGAGCGCCACCAGGACCCGCAGCAACAAATGCAGATCCGGGCAGTGTTCGACAACAAACATCAAAATCCCAAATGCACAACAGATTCAAAGCGCCAGACACCAGATTGGATAGGCGCCGAACAACAGACATCAGCAACAGGGAACCAGAAGAGAGGCGAGAACGGGAACGGACACAGTGACACAGCAGGCGCATCACCACCGACAACGCATCACATCCACCAAGCACGGAATCACCGTTCGGGAACTCTCGCAAGGCAATGGAGAGGTGTGATTCGCATCGCTCACTCCCTCAGCCATTCGATCATCATCGACCTTCGACCGTTGTTGAAAGACAAACAGAAATCCAGGCTCGTTCGAGCCGGCTCTTCAAAACTCCTACTCTCCCCGCATCAAACCCCGGCAAACACATCAAAATCCCGACTCAAAAGCATCAAAATACCACCGCACAGCCAAAGCCGACGCCACCATCTAAAGCGTGTCGTCTATTCCAGAGAAAACAAACCCTATCCCAGAACTCCAATGATAGATAGCCGGATCAGCCTCTGCAGCTAACGCGTTATGTTTGATACGCGAGCAGGCACGAACATAACAGTGTTATGTGGCTAGTTACGAACGCAAAAACACAATAGATGAGGGAGCTCGGTGAGAATCGTGCGAAGGCATAAGCAGGAACTTGCGTTCGCACATGAGTCCAGCCGAAAGAAGCTGATGCGTATGAGCATGTCCTAGCGCGCCGCCACCGGAAAGAAACACCGCAAGCGGAAAGTCTCTTCCCGAAATAGGAGAAAGCGGGTTGCACTTCACTCCCAAACTAGGAGTCTTCATCCCAAAATAATTGGCTCAGGAGGCTCGTTCGCGAATGCATAAGTCGCGTCCGTGCGTCAGTCCATCCGAAGGACAAAAGCGAGACATGACCTGGGTACGAAGGTCGTCCTCCCCAGGGGAAAGAACCACCGCAAGCGGGCAGTCCATTCCCAAAACAAGACGTCTCTATCCCAAAACAAGACGACTCTTCCCCAAAACAGGACAAATCCCCACATCCTCCTCTCCCAAAGGAAACCTCCCCTGCCCAAAATAGCGGGTACTGCCTCCCGAAATAGCGGGAGAGAAGGTAGGGGTAGGGTCACGTTTTCCTTCCCGGGGCGGGAAGAAACGCGAAACCGAAGTAGGGTTGCTGCCCGCAATGGCAACGTCAACGACTCTGGCAGGAAGGTGGAGCAAAGCGCCACGAATAGCACGGTTCGGCTGGGCAGAGGGCGTGCGGTGGGAAGATGTTACTCCAGAGCAGATAAATGAGGCTGCTCGACGATGTTCTCTGAGATGGCAAGGCAAAACGCGGAGTAGTGACGAGCGGAAGCGAAGAGACGAAAGAAGACAGGGTCGAAGAAGAGAACGGAACCGAGATAAAACAAAACAAAACAAGGAAATCAAAAAGCTCAAAAAACGAAAGCAGAAAAAAGAAACGCACCAAACCCCTTGATGAGTCTCCCAATATTTCATCGTGAACGCCCCCGCCTTATCCTCGTCCCTAACCGAAATGAGCTCGCCACAGGTCTCACACGCGATTATACCCTTCTCCACGTCCTCCGCGTCTCCGTCTCCCTCCCCCTGCGCGTCTTCGTCGACATCCCCCACCGTCTGTCGAGCCTTCATGTCCCGCGATTCAGAGTCATCCTTTGCACCAGGTGCGACGAGCTTGACCTCTTCGACCACGGGAGGGTCGAAAGCTTTCAGCGACGGAGAATGCATGGCTACCGGCGAGTCGATCTTCGTCGCAGCGGTGGTAACGGTCGTAGGCGAGGACGGAACATCGACCATCTCATGATCCCCATCCACATCTACATCCTTCCCATCTCCCTCAGCCTGCTCCTCCTTCACATCCACTCCGCTCTCGTCCGCGGGCATCACCACCATCTTCGTCTTTTCCTCAACAGCACCGTCCCCATCGTAATCCTCGTCCAACTGAAGCTGCCGTCTCGGCTGGTGCGCTTTCTCGACGGCGACGGAGTTGGTGCTGTTGATGTTGGCGGCGGTGGTGTTGGTGTTGGGCGACTCGTTCTCCGAGCCCGAGCCAGGCGCTTTGCGTTTGTGGGGTATGCTGTAAGCGGAAAAGCGTCCGAAGAGCGGGGTGGGGTGATAACGCGGCGTCAGCATCTGTCCATCGGGATGGACATTACAAAAAGCGACGCAGTGGTGGACTATGGGAGTCGATTCGAGATCGGAAGGAATGTGGAACGTGGAAGGGAGGAAAGCGACAATCGGAGAAGGATGAACGACGTACGAAGAAGCGGGGCGAGACGGGGTGTTCGAAGCGGGTGAAGGTGAAGGCCTGTGTGTCGATCGATATCGTGTCACGACGAAGACACGGAGCACGCGTCAGTTCGGTGGTAGTTTCGCTTTGAAAAGCCAAGCGATGCTGCGGAATAAGACACACCCCATGTTCGTCATTCTGTTTTTCCTTTCCGTTTGATCTTCAACTACGACAACAGGGAGCGGAGATCTGGGAAGATAATGCTTGGCCGGGGAGGCGATCCGGTTCGGTTCGGTCGAGGTCGAGGTCGTGTGGTGAGGGGAGGGTCGTCCGTGTGGTCTGAAGTGCGAGAGGTCGGATGGACGAATTGATCGAGTAGTTGAGTGGTTCGAGACTTAAAGGGAGTATAGACTATAGGTTATGAGCAACGATGCAGAACGACGCGACGTGAGAGTCAAAAAGGAGGGTGAAGACGACAACAGTCCGAAAAGAAAGAAGGTTTGTTATAATAAAACGCGATCGGTGCGCTGGCACAGGCCCTGGCGCGTAGTCAGACACGGAAAAGACAGAGGGATGAAGCGGGGTAAATAATTGAACGCGGGGCAGGGAGCGACAACGGGACGTGAGACGGGAAAACAAAGAAGAGGGGGGCAGGAGAAACGAAACGGAGAGAAAAGAAAGCGGACGGGAACGAAGACAAAAAAGGGAGGGCGAACGGCAGGACGAAGGATATGGGTGAGAAAGTGATGGCGGCGAGGGGCGTTTTGACGGCTTGATCATGGCCAGAATTCTTTCTAATCTTGTTGTTTTCGGTGTGAGAAAGTGCTGGAAGGGGGAATGTTCGCCATTCATTCAAGCATCAGGAAACAAATCGCAGCTGGCCATCATCCTTGATACGCCTTGTCCGAGGCTGTGTCCTCCCCATCGCGCTCTATTCCCGACCTGCCCGTACTGCACCTTGCAACGAAGACATACCCAGTACGCGTAACGATACCCGTCGCTCGGTCCATATCGCGATCCAAGACATAAAACATAAGACAAAAGCAAACCCGGTCAGTTTCGGACAGGAGAACGCGATTGGACCAGCCAGGATGAATTCAATGAATCACCGTGATTCTGTTCGACATTTCTCCGTGCATCCATTGGCTTCCCTTCCGTCGTAACCTCTATTCCCCATTCGCGTCCATTCGAGCGCCACGCCCACGCCACTCACTCAAACATGAGACAACCTAAAATCAGCCAAATCCTCGTCGTCATAGACACCGCCACGAAAACATACAGACCGCTCTCCTCGTCTTTCCATGTGTTTCCATCCACGAATGGACGAAGATAACAGAGACAGAAAACACGAGTTGGACGAGAAGATTAGAGAAGCAGATAATTGCCTGGGAAGCCTTCCGAACCTTCTTCCTCTTCCGTCTCCCAACAGTCGCTTCGATACCCCGCACTGCCCGCGCTCCTTCTCTTCTCCCTCCCACCTTCCAAACTTGAAATCCCCACAATTATGAATGTTCCTCATCTGGTTGTTTGCATCTCGTTTCGGTTTTTTTGTTTCCTTCCGCGCAGGAAAGACAGCAAGTTGACACGTGTTTGAGCTGGCGTTGGGGTTGTCTCCAGGTTGTTTTTTATTGTCTTCCATTGTCGGAATAAGCATGTCTCTTCTCTTGCCTTGTGTCTCGTTTTCGCTTGCATTGTGTTCGGTTTGTCCTTGTTCGTCTTGTCGTGTGCCACTCCCTGGTTTTGTTTCGTTGTTGTTTCCTCGGAGGAAAGTGCCAAAAATACATCCAACCGTCGTGCCACGTGAGCATCCCGGCCGTTTCCGGCCACATAAATTCCGATTTGTTGCTCGGCTCCTTTCTATTCGCTCTGACGATGACCTCTTCTTCTCTCACCCGAGCTCACCATCCTCTCGACGTTAAGTATGTTGCAACCGTATATTTTTCGTCATTACGCGCCCTGTGCCTCTATCTTATCTCTATCTTGTCTATTAGCCGAACCTATCGACGTCTTTGGCTCGCACTGGATATTGATAGACAACCTGTTGCTATCCGTCTGTTGCTGTTGCGACCTGGCGACCGTACTAGCCAGCACCGGTACCGTACTCTGTTGTTACTCTGTAGCTTCTTGACTCTTGACATCTCCGCTGCGATATCATAAACATAATCGTATGTTCTTGGACCCCTCTGTATCCGGTCTGTTTGGTACGCCGCATCCGTCTGCTGAACATATGTCGTGACACTCGTGCTCCGAGATGTCCGTGTACTGACGGAATGCACCCTAGAGGGCAGTAACTCAGGGAAAAGGATCAGATTGACGAACAGATGGATTCATGTGTCTGTCGAAATGTCGATGGTGTTTGCTGGTCGAACATCTCACCGCCTGTGGCCTACGCTTTGATGCACTCCTCTCTTTTATATATCACTAAGTATAATCTGAGCGTTTCCCAGCAGAGCCCGTTTCAAAAACAGCAGTCCATTCAAGAAATCATGTCTGCCTGAAGACAAAACGAATATCAGGTCCCACCGACACACCGCATCTACTCCCCTTCGTATGCGGGTGGCGGCATAGCGTCCTCTTCGCGCATCATTCCTTGTTGCACTTGCATCAACCGCAGCTCCTCCACTTGAGCTCTAATGGCGGCGAATTGATGGCGAATATCATCGACGCTATTCCTCCCAGCCCTTCGTCTATCCCCAGGATCAGCGGTTCGCCGACTAACGCCTCCACCTTGATGACTCTCAGCTTCATCCCCAGCAGTCGTCGAGACTTCATTCGTTGTTTCGCCTGCTAAGAAAAGGAATCATTCTCTTGAAGCGGCCGCGATGGTCTCTGTGACGTACCGGAGAAAGAGTGATCATTGAGGTTCTCCGATATTCCTTGTCGTCCATTTGCGGGCCATTTATTCGCGGAAGATATGGTACGGTTGATATCTGCCTCGGATATCGCCTGTGTACGCTGAGTCCAGGTTATGAATGGATCAACAATTGATGGCTGAATCTGTAAGTCCAGAGTAGACCGCCTTCGTTGTGACATTCTGCGCCGATAAAGGAGTATTGCGACCAGCGCCATGATGACGAGCACGCCACTGATTCCGCCCACAACGTCTCCTATCAGATGTGTTCGTGATCGTTGGGGTGAGGGTGTGGCAGATGTTGTGAAAGGACTTTGGGATGAGGTTGCGGACGAGGGTGCTGTGGTAGGACCTTCGGATGAGGTCTTAGACTCTGGTGAAAGAGATGAGGAACTGTTCTGCGAGTCGTTTGAGTCGGTGCTATATTGGGGGACACAAATGAGCTCTGTATCGACAGTACCGAGGACAACAAATAATAACGCACGTATAGAGTACATAGTCAAACAATAACAGGGAGGAAATCGAGTCTGACGTGATGGAGAGCGTGTGCTCGCCGTTCGGAATTGTACCATTGGTATATACCGGAACGTTATACTCGTAGTCTGCGGAGGATGGGTCTGGGAGGTGGGTAAACTGTACCGGCGCCTGGTCGTCGAGAGTGATGTTCAAGGATGTGTTCGTTGTGACTCCTTGGACGGAATTGGCCAGTATGAAGTAGGCATATACGGCGGTCCCTTAGTACAAGTAACTTATATGAGTCGCGCAGTCAACATGGTAAGAGACTAGTCACTAATAATACGCACCGTTGAACACGATGTTTACTACTGGGCCCGGATCGACTCCTTCAGTATGAGTAGCATCATGCCACGTTCCTTCGTGTGCTTGCGAGGCGTCTGGTTGTGCGGCACCGTGACAACCTTGGCAGCCAGATCCTGCAATCCATGTATTGCCCACCTGGTCTATATACGTGGGGACTAGGCCCGTGACTTCATCGCCGTGTGTGTCGTCAATGGTAATGTTAGTAGGGATTGCATGGGTGAAAGGCGCGGCTTTAAGCCAGAAGTACCACATAAGAAAAGATAGACGACACCCCATGCTGGCAATCGGTGTCTTGGATGTGGGGGATAAGCATTCACGTTCATGAAGCTATACGCTTACTGGACTTAGTGCTCCGGATCTTGTTGAACAGTCTCTTCCTGATGTGATGTGATGTTGCTATGTCGGAATTGCGGTACAGCCTGAGAATTGTATAAAGATATCTAAATTGAGAGAATATAATGATGTCCATCATCATAAAGCGGTTCATGAGCGAGGGTTTTAGTTATCAATATGCTGGTGCGAAGGACTCAATGTATCGATAGACCTGTCACAGGGAGTGTGTAGTAATCACAGTGCACCTGAGGCAGGCTATTTACGGTTACATAGGGTTATCAGGTCCTCACCAGGCGGATTGATCAAGTGTCGATGACTTGATCGTACTTGAAACGTCTCTCGCATACTGCCAGTTCTGGCGGATTCGTTATCCTTCGTGTACGGTACAAGATCAAAACTCACTTGGTTCACTCAATCTGGCTACAGCACCTGGGGTCCGTGGGAAGTGCATTGATAGGTTCGTATAATTACAAGAAGGTGATTGAATCGAATACATCGCTTTCCATTGTTTGCAGTACTCATCGTACATGGTGATCTGCATTCCTCCTATATCAGATTCAACTCGATTGACATCGGGTAATAAACGTAATAATATCACCTTTCGAAAATAAGGACTGTCACTTTTCCAGCTCGTACGCAGGTAGAACACTCTGGTACCCTTCATGGAGGGTCAAGAACCGACATATAGATTGTTCTGAAAGTATACATTTATGGTGAAGGGCATCGTGTCTGACTCGTTAGTGAGACGAGCGAAACTGGTACAAATCGATGTGTAGTCCTAATCGTGAGCAATAGAATCGCTGGCGAGTACAGCAGCCCTCTCAGACCGAGGCTTAAAACAACACTTGAATGGCCTTGGATGGCTGAAAAAACGTCGAAGGCGTAAAATCTGTGAGACTACACCTGACCATACAACTAAGTAACTAGAAAACTTGAACCGGGACATACCTGACTGTTCCGTCCTCATGATCTACGGCTGGTTCTATAGGATTGCCATTCGCATCCAGAGGTTTGGCGGTGTTGAAAACGGAAAGAACTTTGGCGATGCAAATGAACGCAATTGCATCAGCGAACCTTCGACCTGTTAGATGATACAAACAGTCAATGGAAGTACTGTTAACTAAGGCGCCGATATTGAATCTTTACCTGGACATATTCTACGATTCGGATAGATCAGGGCCTGTTCGTCACGAGAAGTTGAGTTATTAATCGCATACCTTCTACCAAACCCGAAGACGAACTTCGCAGGATCCTGCTCAGCCTCACGATCCGATGTGGCAATGAACCTCTCTGGATTGAACGTGAAGGGGTCCGAGTAGTACTGTGAATTGCGCATGATGTCCCTGTACAATGTTTGTTAGCATAACGCGACATACGAGTTTGCTCGAGGTAAACACCGCTTACCACACGTTCACGATAACCATAGTCGATTTTGGAATTAGGTATCCGTCATAGATATCATCTTGGCGACTGATATGCGGAAATGCTGGGGACGACGCGTTATACTTAACAAAAATACCGGGAGAGACGAAAACAGGAGGAATAGCCCACCGAGAGGAACAGGCGGGTAGAACCTGAGTAGCTCCTTAATCAGTGCCTCGACATAGGGTAAGTTCGGACGATCTTCCATCATAGGCAATCTTTCGTGTCCAACCACACGGTCAATCTCCGCTTGAGCCTTGGCCTGAGCCTCAGGATATAGCATCATGACGAGGAAGAAATTGCTCATGACAGCCGGAGTCTGATATGCCGCGGACATGAGCTTATCAGTCCTTTTGATTCAACTGTGAAATAAACGTACGGTATCAGATGATCCTAGAAGATCGTAGATCATAGGCTTGTTACACTTTCACATTTGAGAGAAGATGGCGACTTACCAGCCCAGACGCCCGCCGCTGTCCATTTGAGGTGATGTTCTTGCTCAAAAGTAGGTCGTGGACCGAAACATTCAAGGTTCCTTGAGACAAAGGAGGGCTCTGCTTTTCCTTCCAACTAATGATAAAATGATTGTTAATAATATCTCGTTCATAGACCACAAGGACCGTCGGACCCACCACCTGTTCTTTGACGAATCCAAACGGCACCGCTCCCATTTCGTCGAGGGCCGTTTTGTACGGGCGAATCAGATGCTTCCACCTTCCGCCTGGAAGCCAATGCGGTATGTATCTCACTAAGATATACTATCAATCTAAGTATCAAATCTAGGTTCTTCAGCGAATGCGGCTCACATAGGGGGACAACGTCCACGGGAAATAACCCGAAATCGGTGACATGGTCGAACGCCTCCATACCCCGCTTCGCACATCGAATCACTGGGTCCTCGCCTTCCATTTTCGGGTGATAGCCGTAGAGAAAGGGCAGAATTGTACGACCTAGGAGCCTATACGAACGATGCTTAACTCTTTTACAAAGATAGAGCTTGCGGCACTTGAACCTTACGTTCGAACATGATCTGCAAAATCGTCAGGGGACTCCAGGAGCATTACCAAAAACCTACTGCTCTCTGACTCGAACGCACTGTGTAGAGGCTTCAGTGCAGCTGTACTACCGATAAATTGGGCTACCATTTGACGAGAAGTGCGAAGGCCGTGATCATAATCATTCAGGCCGATCATGTTGTGCAGTTCTACAAGACGCACGACATAAAGTGATGGTCTGCAAAATATATTTGTTACCAGGCTATGGCGCAAGAAGAAGAAATCATACCTGTCACAGTAAATTGCACCTCTTCGCTCCAGCAGTTCGATAGCAGTTTCTTTCGAGTTGACGATGAGAATACGCCAACCGAGGGAAGTCAGATATGTCAGACGACCTGCCTTCCAGTCGGATGAGAGTTACGAAACCCACTCAAGAAGATGTTACTTACCCCATCGTTTGCTCCATTGAGCATAAACTTCCCATTTCCTTTGCTGTGCCTGATGCAGCATCCGCAGATTTCCAACCCAAGGCAAGCCTTTTGGACCAGGTGGAAGGATGAGTGACCGTGAAGCCAAATATTTAGGGCCAAGACGCAGAAGCAGGGCGACTGCAAGAAACACAAGAGCCACATCCAGTATTATCGGCCAAGTATCGAAAAGAGGCATGCTGTAGTAAATAATTGAGGGTGTCGACCTTGAAATCGGATGAATGGGCTCGTATATATACCAGAGAAGAAAGAGTTGGAGCAAAGACGCGCATATCCCATGTCAGTGGGATAGCAGAGGGTTTCAGCTAAGAGATACGGTCCATTCTATTCGTAACGCCAGATACAGTGTCAGCGGGAGTCTGGAGCTTCGCTGCGATTATACATTAGCCACAGGGTGGGTCACGAAGGAGGAGCAAAAAACCTATGGCGAATGAAGGACTAACGATTTCGAGCTACATGTCCATACGGTAAATCCTTTCCCAGATGGAAGCAAGGTTAGACTTGTGTTTTCTGTCCAACGTGACGGCGTCTGTGAAAAGAACGCGATTCGATGCGTTATGAGGTGCCAACAGTCGAGAACTCAATAGTTCCGACGATAGGAGCGAGCTTGGACATAAACTTAGACTGTTTCACGCGAGGTAGCAAGCAGTATTATCACTTGATCCTCACCATGAGCAGAGCAGACCAAAGAGAGAGAAAAGACGCGCCGGTAAGCGCTTTCATTCCGAGAACGCTGTAGTCATGTATAACGCGTACTGTGAGAAGCAGTCATGCGTCGTAGCTTCCTGCCCTATTCATGGCACAGCGCACACACCAGTAGTAGAAGTCAGTCACAGTATCAGCGTTCCTCCGAGACGACCGCCTGTAATCGATGTACGGGTCACTGAGTGAGTGGAACATTCATGAGAATGTGCGCTGTCGTGAGCCCACTTGATACTTTACTGCCAGGTATGATGTAGAAAGAAACAGGACCAGTGTTCATATCGTCGAAGCAAATTCAGAAGGAAAGGTCGAGCGATTTGGATGGGAGGGAATGGGTCCCGAAAGAGCGTCGTTTCAATTGAATCGGAGTTCATCAGGGCCCGGGACACTCCGATGGGGGTTGCCCGAAGGGCGACCTCGAAAACAGGTAAAAATATGCAATTTCAGCCTGGCGAGGGCTTAAAATATGCAAATTCCGGGAAGGGTAGGGCGCCTATTGGCGGGTTTTGTGTGGCGAGACAGGCTCGATTTTACCCTCATAACCCCACATAACCTCAACTTATCCTAACCTAGCCTAATCAGAACCAACTTCTGTCACATCTGTTGGATAGGTTAGGGGAAGTTGAGGTTAGGTTAGGTAAAAGTTGAGGTTATGTGGGGGTCTACACCAATAATTTGCCAATAATACGCAAATTTTCGGGAGACCTCGGTGCTCCTAGGCTTAAAATATGCAATTTTTCGGGAGGGCTTCGCCCTCAGATCGCGTAAAAATATGCAACTCAAACCGGGCAACCCTCATAGGAGTGTCCCGGGCCCTAGTTCATCCCATTGACGATTGCACGCCACTTCGGGCATTTTTTACCCGAGACCCGTCCGTGCCATGCGATAACCATGCGACAGGAAGGAATGAGGTTCGACGCCAGACGCCGGTTGCCGTCTACCTTGTTTCCTGTCTTCGTCGCTGTTCGGCCCTGCCTTTCCTCCTTTGAAAGGCGCAATAGCTTTTTAGATATGCACCTGGATAGCTTTATGGACATTGTTGTGTCACAGGCAAGTTGGAGGGTGCGAGCTGACAGAAATGAACAGCTTAGTACCCGGAATATCGACGCCGCATAGTGAGCTGCGCAATCCCAAGTATCCTCGGTTTGTGGTCAGCCGATTGAACCCTATTGAACCTCATGCATGAGGGTCTCCTGTGAACCGTGTGTCCGTTGCTGAGCATTTCGAACACAGGCGATTTACACTGGATGATGATATTTTATCCTCGCATTTTCAACGTCCCAGGTCCCGGACACACATCTCGACTACCCCTCACCCTCAGTTGCAACTTCTTCTTGATATTTCTCGGAGGTGTATATATCAGATCGTACAACGTCTCACACCAAACCCTCGAAACGGCATCACTACCACTGCGATCAGCTGCGTCTCGACCTCGAAGGGCTCTCGGCCGCTGAGGCCCCGGTACCTATGCGACGACGACGACAGATATATAAGAAACCGTTTATGTTCTCGCAGAGATTTCTTCTCTCTAATAACATTTGCTCTCCCCTCTCTGTTTGTTCGCGGATTTGGTCACTCACTCGGTCGTTGGTACTGTGATTTTGTGGTTGCTCAAGGCCAACCCATTCGTCATTCTTTCAAACATCAACTGTTTTACTGTCTTTTCAACTTCTCTGCAAACTTCCCAGTGCTTCTCGCCTGATATTTCACAGATCATCTACCTGAGATAGACATAATGCTCTCTAAGGCGTTCGCGATCACATCCATTCTGCTCTCCCTCCGCTCATCTCTTGTCCAAGTCAACGCTCAACTCACCGGAACTGTCGGTCCTACGAACGTGCTGTCGACCAAGACCGTTACTTGTAGTGTGTTGGACTATGGAGGGGAGGTCGGGAGCAGCGACATTGGGCCGGCGATTCTGGATGCATTCAATGTGGGTCTCTTTTCGCTTTGCCTAGTCCAGAAGCATTAGTGGCGGTGGCTGAATTGCAGTCTTTGCTCGTAGGAATGTGTCCTGAAGAATGATGGCGCCGTGCTTTACCTCCCTGAGGGAGACTACGATATGCAAACTTGGGTAACACTCAATAAAGGATCTAACTGGGCCTTCCGCATGGACGGATTCATTACTCGTACCGGTCTGTCCCTATCATTCTCTCGCTTTTGCCATAGTTAGTTGATCGCTGTGGTGTTTGGCCTGGACTGTAGCGACAACCGGTGGACATATGATCATTATCGAGAACGCGGATGATTTCGAGATGTATAGTTCAACGTCTGCCGGTGGCTTCCAAGGCAATGGCTACGAATGCCGCAACGCTGGGTCTGTCATCTTTTCTCCTCACTTTCTCTTCTTCACACAAATTCCTCGACTGACTTGCAATAAATGGCGTCTGCCGTAGACCTCGATTCCTTCGCATCGTCACCTCGACAAACTGGTCCCTTCACGACCTCATCTTCGTCGACTCACCCGAGTTCCACGTCATCATCCAAGAAGGCTCAAATGGCGAGATCTACAACTTGGCCATTCGCGGAGCCGATATTGGTGGGAGCGACGGCATTGACATCAGCGGTGATAACCATTGTGCGTCCACACACTCGTTCCAATGGAGTCGATTTCTTTTACTGATGTGGCGCACGGCATGATGCGTTATTGAGTAGGGGTTCACGACGTCGAAGTGACCAACAGAGACGAATGTGTCACGATTAAGTCTCCCGCAAGCAACATGCTCATCGAGCAGGTCTGGTGTAACCAGTCTGGTGGATGCGCGTTCGGTAGCCTGGGCGCTGATACAGCCATTTCGAACATCTATTACAAGTAAGTGTAGCCGTCCATCATTTTCTTTCGTTTGAGTTTGAGATTTAGAGACACGCATGCTGACGAGTCGACAATCAAAAACAGGAACATCTATACGAATGGTGGAAATCAAGCCATGATGTTCAAATCGAACGGAGGAAACGGAACAGTAGATAACGTGCTCTTGGAGAACTTCAGTGTGTCCCTTCCTTCTATCTTGTCGTTTTTCTATTGGGCTCCTCACAAGCTTGCCGAATTCCTGCACAGGTTCTACCGGAACTGCCTACGGCCTCGACGTCAACCAGTACTGGTCCAGTATGACCGCTGTCGACGGCGATGGTGTCAAGCTCACGAACATCGAGTTCAAGAACTGGAACGGAGATGTCGTCAACGGAGTCAACAGGCCCCCAGTGCAATTTATCTGTGCCGATGGGGCTCCATGCGTTAACAGTACGTCTACAGTCCCGCTGCCCCTCGCGCCACTCCTTCCCATGCATATGTATTTTTCAATAGTGACCCTCACCGACGTCAACATGTGGTCTGAAACCGACAAGGCCATCTATAAGTGCGAATCGGCGTATGGAACCGGCGCCTGTCTCCAAGAAGTCGACTCTTCAATAACCTCATATGCAGCTAGTACGTCTTCGTACTCGCAGCCTACAGGATATACGAGCGTCGTGACTATGGATGGTGACTTGACCGCTGGGTTCACTTCTACGGCTTCGATCCCTGTTCCGTCAGTAACATATCCACTCAGTGGTTCTCGGCGAGAAACACGTTACTGACAAAGTGTGCTGTAGGACGATTCCATCTACCTTCTACCCTGGCCTTGCCCAGATCACCCCTCTCGCCAAGAACCTCGCCTCTGCTTCCGCTGCCGTGTCCGTTTCCGGATCAGCAAACTCTGTCGCGAACCTTGCCATCTCCTCTTCTGCTGCTGTCTCGTCCTCAGCCGTTATGAGTGCGTCCGCGTCAACGATCACATCGGCCGTAGCTTCATCGTCGAAGACCTCTTCTGTGGTAGCAGCCAGCTCCACGTCCAAGGCAGTTTCTGTGGTTGTTAGCTCGACCTCGACCTCGACCTCGTCCGCTGTTGTTTCCTCCTCGTGGGCCTCCCTCTTCTACTCTGCGTAGTATCATTACTGACACGTTGATATAATAGGTCTGTAACTGCTTCTGGTCAAGTCGTTAATGCTGGCTGTGCGCAACCCGAGAGCACTCCTTTCGCCAAGAGTCAGGAGTGGCGCGGGCATTTCAGGCGTGGGTTTGAGTCCAGGGCGTTATAGGTGTCTCGCTCGTATTACTACTGTGTCATTACGATCATGTATCCCAGTAGTTCCTCGGGATCTCTTTTCGTTCTTGCCTTTGGGCTATTATTGCATTTGCTGTGCATGTTATTTAATGGATTTGAGGACCAACTTTGCCCCATATAACGCGACCCGTGCTACTGATTATGTTCCTGGTCGAGTGCCAAACACAACATAACGCTTGAGACAGCGCCGAGCCGCCGCCACAGGGGCATAGATGTGGCGAAGGCGTGGGTACAGAGCGTTCATCCGGAGCGTCAGCGACGCTGACGTCGAGGCCGTAACCTCCCTTTCAACGTTATCGACACGTCGACGTCGTTCGACCCCCTTTCTCAACGACTAAAACGATGAGCTCGAAGGGCGCGACGACGACAGCGCGCTGGGGTCCTTTCAAGTCCTTGCTCGTTCTCGCTCCTCTGCTCATCGGCGCCCCCACATTTACGGTATATCAACATTATGGCGCGTATCTACCTGTCTTTCTTCAAGAATACGTGTCCTTACATTTAGTATATGCTCAGCTCTTCCGAATCCTATCACAGAACTGTATGCCCAACTTATCCCATTGCATATTTAAACCAATACTGACGCGTCGCGTCATGTTGGTTCGCGTAGTATCAATCCACAAACCAACCTCCCTCAACTCTCTGAAGCTCAAATCCTTTCTTATTCAAAACTGCTCTCCGAAGATATCGGTTATCGAACTGTGGGGACGATAGAGCATGCTCTGGCAGACGAATGGCTGACGAAGAAGGCGCATGAGATCAAAAACGAGTGTGAGGAGATCGTGAATCGGAGTAAAGAGAACGGGAAGGAAAGAAAGTTGGAGTGCGAGGTATGGAGGCAGCAAGGTAGCGGAAGTCATCGGTGCGTTATTTCCCTCGGTACTTGGAGAAGGATGATAGAGCGTGATTGTTTTGATGGCCGTAGGTTCGACATGATGGGTAAACGACTATACAAAACCTACGTAGACCTCACGAACATAATCATCCGCGTCTCGAACGGTACTCCCGAAGGCAAAGAACATGCGGTTCTTGTCAATGCACATCTTGACAGTACGCTCCCGAGCCCTGGTGCTGCAGACGATGCGTTGTCTGTTGCGGTTATGCTGGAGTGTATACGGGTGTTGACAAACACACCGACTTGGGAGCCAGTTCACTCAATCATATTCTGTGAGTGCTTCTGTCGAGTCCTTGGTCACAAACGGTGCCACCTGCAGTACGTGCCTGTCGATGTCATGGCCTCGGTTACACCTCGCCGGAAGAGGGTGCCTGTATCGCATATGAGCGTTGTGGCGTACTCTCCAAGCCGCCACATAGTCTTCACGATTTGAAGCACGTCTTATACCTACTGACTTTTGTGAATGGACAACAGTGTTCAATCATGCTGAAGAATCGCTCCAGGATGCTTCTCAGCTCTTCTCTACTCAACACCCGATTCGTGACAGGTACGTCACTTTGACCGTCCTTGTGGCCCAATTTGACTCATAAGGAAACTTTCAGCGTTCGGGCTTTTATCAATCTCGAAGGTTTGTTTTACATGTATGACATTTCTTCGCCATCTGATGCATGCTTTTTGTTTCTGTTAGCGGCTGGCACTGTCGGTCCTGAACTTCTGTTCCAGGCTACTTCAGAGCAGATGATCGAGGCTTACTCGAGGGTTCCTAGGTTCGACTTTCAATCTTGTGAGATACGCTTTAGGACTGACCTTGTCTTTGTAGACCATTCGGTACTGTTGTTGCCAACGAGGTCTTCAGCTCCGGTGTCTTACTATCCGAGTGCGTCGCTATCATCTCCTGCAAGACGTAGCGCATCTAGCACTAATACCGCGTAGTACTGACTTTCGACAGTTCGAGCTGTACCTGAACGTTACTGGTCTTGACGTGAGTATCACACCGGACATTTATAAACAATCTTCGTGACTTACTTCCCAATTAGATGGCCGTTGTCGGCAACAGCTACATGTATCACACACGCAAGGACCTGGTAGAGAACATCCAACCGGGTGTGGCTCAGGTATGTCTCTGTGACACAGCGTTTCTCGAAAACCCGTATTCACCCATGTTGAAAATAGCACATGGCCGATAACGTACATGCCCTCCTTCTCTATCTCTCTTCATCAGAGTCTCCCCTGCCGGCCCTCGACTTCGGCTACACCCGCCCCTCCACAGTATTTTTCTCCCACCTCGGCTACTTCTTCAAATACTCTTATTCCACCGCTCGAATCCTGTACTCCATCTTCTTAGTCGCATCCCTCGTTCTCGTTGCATTCACATGGCAAAACCCAGCTCCAGCGCTGAAGAGTAGTGGAAGAAGGGGCGGTTGGATCAAGGAGAATCTGAAGGCTACCGGTGCAGCTGGGGTCACGTTTATTGGGGCTTTGATTGGTGTGAATTTGGTGGCGGCGGTGATGCAGTACGCGCTTGGCAGGAATATGAGTTGGTACGCGGTTGAGTTGTCAGCGCTGGCTTTGTATGGACCTGCTGCTCTTGCTGGTACGTCTTCCGCCGTCTGCATTTTTCTAACCCCTCGCTGGTCTCCGTACTCACTATAAGTTTGGTACCTGTCTGTCCAGGTGCTTTCTCCACCCAGCTTCTTGTCGCCCGTCTGCCCGAACGTACGATGTTCAGCGGCTTGTTACTCTCTCTGGCCTTTTCGACGGTCTTCCTCCAGTTTATCGGCATCGGATCCGCAGCGATATTCTTCCTCTCTGCAGCTCCTATCTTCGTCTCTATCCTCCTTGATAGTTTGTCCACCGGCGGCAAGGGTCCCATGTCACTCTGGGCTTATGCATTGGGACAAATCTCGCCCTTATTGACCGGAACTCAAGTTATCTGCACTGTTTTCGACGTTTTCGTCCCTCTCGTAAGTACTACTTCTAAACCCTTCCCACTTTCTTCTCGTCTTCTACACCCTACATATTAAATTTCCTTTGTGATGTAACCAGACAGGTCGCACAGGTCGGGAGGCCCCCGCCGAACACATCATCGCCTCCCTTGTGAGCATCACTGGCTCCTACACCCTTCCGCTCGTCCTTCCGTTCTCGCATCGCTATGGGCCCAGCGTCCTGAAGAGATTCGTGGTGATTCTGAGTGCGATCACGCTGGTCATGGTGGCGGTCTTTGCGGCTAGGGAGCCATTCGATGAATTGCATCAGAAGAGGCTGTTCGTGCTTAGTTCTGAGAATGTAAGGCTCTACCTACCATATCTGCATATCTGTTGTTCCCACTGTGTACTGACGAGAGTGCAATCTGCATAGGTCACAACTGGCGAACGACACCTGCATATCGGAGCGGCGGATGGTGCTCCTGGCCTTGAAGCTCTGGTCGAAGGTATCACAGCCGAATTTGGAGCTGTAGGTTCGAGTGCAGTGCAGGAGAAAATGGACGACTGGAATGGTGATTGGGATATTCTGTATCCTTTCTCTGCTGTAAGCCTTTCCTCTCGCTCCGAAAGTTTTAGTTGGGCTCAATAATGACCCGTTCAACCACAGTTCATGTCTCCTTACAAGGTCGAATTACCACCCGTTAAGGACTATGCTTCGCCATATGTGGTCGGAGGGAGCATGCCCTTTGTGATCGAGGCGATCAACGACGTTATAGATGAAGGGAAGCAGACGAGGAGCTTGACGCTGAGGGTCAGACACCCGGGCGTTATCTGGACCGGTACGCTTGCTTGCTGGCCTTAGTTGCCTTGCTGACTCGTCCTTTCGTCAGTTATTGCGTTCGACGCCCACGTCCTCTGGTGGACACTCGACGACTCTCCGCCGGATGAGTACGCCCGCCACCATATCAAGGAAGGATCGTTCTACGGCGTCGATACCTGGACCATTGACCTTGTCATTCGCATTCCCTCACCTGGCATTGTTGCATCCACCCTCGACTCGGACAAGGTCCCATCTACGAAGGAACGCGCGCAGCTAAAGGTGAACTTTATGGGCGTACAAGAGACAGCCATGTGGCCCGGCAAGAGTCATCGAACCCCTGATACATCCAGCAGCGGGGGCCATAGTCAGACGAGCAGTGACCTGTACGTAGCTGAGCTGCAAAAGAAGCGGGAAGATGCGGCGTTGCCGTATGGACCTGCGATGCAGCTCTTCGAGAAGTTGGATGGGTGGTTGGAGGAGAGGACGGGCGGAAAGGTGGATGGGATGTTGGTGGGAAGTGTTGGAGGCATTGTCGTTATCTAAACTCACGAGAATATGAATGTTTTTGTTGAAGGGGGATGTTTGTGGACCCAATAATGTCTGGAGATGGGGGCTCTGTATCCAATCCACAATCTACCAGTACAGGCCGACTAGCTCAGCTGGTTAGAGCGTCGTGCTAATAACGCGAAGGTCTTGGGTTCGATCCCCACGTTGGCCATTAACTGTGACTGTCTTTTTCAAGTCCCGCGAGACACCTCTAGCAATTTTGGTCTAAGTAGCAGATTGAGAACTGCCTTCGTGGACGATTTTTATTCATTGTGAAACATATCCAAATACTGTGTTCATCCGCACTTTCATTTCATTGCACAGTGGCTACAACACGGAGGTACACATATGTAATCTCTAGTCCAATACGAGAAGGCTTGGTCTGATCAGGCTCTTATACACCCGTCCAGTCCCCCAAAGCAGCACTGGCCAGAGAAACGATTAACAATCATTCCAGCGCAACTGAAAAATCGAAGACTCACAGTCCAACAGTCATCCCCTCGAAGGTAGCCCTATACATTCCAATCTTTACGCTGGAAGTCAATGCATCAGCAGCCATCGCCATCATCGACCGATGAAACCACAGCGTAAAGGAACTCACTACGTCCCATCCTTCCCCATATCACCGCTCGCAGAAAAGGCTATCATCGTGCTCCCAGTAGTCTGATCCTTCACCGTGTAGCTCATCTTCCCGTTCGGTCCATACGTTATCGACATCGAATGAAGTGTGACGCGATCCACGAAATCTTCGAGGGCGATGCCGGGGCACCCTGCGGAAGGACAGCCGTGGCTTCCCGTGATGTCTACGATTTGGACTTTGTCTTTTATCGCGTCGAGGGTTATGACGGGGCCGCTGTCTCCGATAGAGAATATTTGCATAGTGTGGAAGAAATGAGAGGAAGTGCCTGTACAGAATGGTCGACATAGTTATGCAATGGGAGAGGGTGAGTTCGCCCGAATAAACACACCTGTCTGGGAAGACAAGTAGTACTTCCAGGTGAAGGAGTGCGAAGTTCCGTCTAAGAGGAGTAAGTCCAGATAGGTCAGTCTTCATTCCAATGTTGAATCACACTTAGGGATAGCGGAAGTTAGTCATTCGCACCAGCAGCATGAGCGGTCAAGAATTCTATCCTTTGCCGGGGAGTGGATGGATTAGGATCCAGTTCAGAGTTAGGATCGTCTGTGAGGAGTAGGCTGTAACAATCGTTGATTGCAATGTTGTTACATCCTTGAATAAGAATGCCTATAGAGAGAATGCGATGGGCGAGATAGTCAATGATTCTCCGCAACAGAGACGAAGATTAGAAGGACGGAACGTACCCGTAGATTGCCAGCTCAACCCGATCTCTGTTGTGGTCTGGTTGTACTCCAACGTCTTCCCGTCCGCCAATGTTACCTGCGCTCTCTTCGCTGACTCCGTACGAGACTCAATGACAGCGGGCCCCACAGCAAGTGCAAGGGGAAGAAAGACGAGTATGTCAACCCAGGGAGAGGATGAGAGTCTCATGCTTCACTGCACGTAGGTGTTTGATTTGGAGATGCGGTCAAGCTGTACTGCATATCAGAACCTTCTGAGACTTATATATGGAGAGACACGTATATGACTACAAGGGGAATGGTCCTCGTATCAGAAAAAGCATGATTTTCACTACGGCAGCACTGCATACAGGTACTCGAATCGAAACAATGGAAGAGACGCCGTGCGCTACTACCGGATGGTCTCAGCACGTTCGTTGACCTATTGAGTATAGCTTCCAGCTACATCTAACTAGAAGTTCATATGGTAAGTTTGGACGACAAAGAATTCAGTTGATGGATGGTCAACTGATGGTTAGAGCCGGACACGCGGTTCTTCATCCTGAGGCGTTTGTTTGCTCGTGTTATATTTGGAAGGTCCCGGCACTGCCAGCAGCGTTAAATCCCACCAAGGGTTGAACACTCTTCCTAGAACCACGACTCTTCTTGAGCTTGCTGCCAATCACCGTGCCGAAACCCTTTGCCATACATGAATGCCCCAAACCTGACGGGCACATGAATATTGGCCGTGATTCCGAGCTCTCCTAATTATTCCAAACGTCTACGATCCCACATCATAAATCGTAACATCTATCCCAGTCTCTACACCGGCTTCACGACGGCGAGCGTCCCAACTACATTCATCTTCGCTGACCTCTCTGGGCCCTTCAATATCAACATCGTCTAAATAAGGTGTCGGGACGTCTAAGCCCCCATAGCCCCACTGATCATGCGCTGTGTTCCATCGTCTGGTCCGCGTATTACTTCCGTCGCCGTCTCGGGTTCTGTCTGGAGTACGGTAGAGGCTTTCTAGGATGAGGTATAGACAGGTCGCAGCGTGGAGGATGAGAGCGAAAACCAGGAGGATGACGAGTATGATATATCCTAGGTGGCTGGGTTAGCTGGAGTACTCGGTCGGTCCAAGGATGAGTGATAGTATTATATTTACCTGGATCACTGCTGAACATTGAGTATGTTATAGTGAAGTATTATGACCTTTCCGTTTGCGATGCTGGTAGTAAACAGTGTGGTGCTCTTAGTGTGCGAGTGATGTACGAGTGTGATACATGGTGGGTTTGTGGTGGGTGGCGGCATGCATTCCGCACGTCTACGGTGCATTGAAGGCGCGCAATCATGGCTATTTTTGTTTGAATAGATATTAATTGACCACGCTAATATGTCTGTTCCCTGTGAACTCGGCCTGAAGCTATCTGTAGATTGTCAGTTTCGAGCACTATCAAGAAGCGTAGAAAGGGTATTGTTCATAGAGACGCGCACGGTGCTCATCCTCACAGGGCGTGGTGGCATGTATTGTGAGGATAGATCCGACACAGTATTCTCCGTACGTTGAAGCGATGAGACGTCATGTATCATTGGATTTCGTCAAGTAAGTAAAGCGCACGATGTGGCCCATCTGAGGGAAAGTGGCGGAAGACATGGCAACTGATAAGATAAGATCCAGACTCCTCGATCAGGCAGCCGTCGCACTCCTTCAACGCTGCAGCCATGCTTCAACATCACCTCCTCCAGGCATTTCCCATGTACTTCCATAACATCCAACGGTTGTTAGTGTAGGGCCTCATATACTCTCTTCTTACCTACTTCCGCAACCCCCAAATGGCTCCGTACTTCGAAACAGTGAAGGTGAGCCGCATCTTGAGCTTTCAACCGCAAGCGGGGGATGGTGGTTCACCGTCCTGCACCATACTGGTGTGCCCATCTCTTCGCCTTGTATTTGAATAATACTACCCGGTTCGATCCTATATCAACTTTTAGAGGAGAAAATTTGACGCAAAACATTTACCGCCCTAGTCATTCGCAGACGTACAGATAGTTGCAGATGGCGTTGACTCTGCATCATTCCTAGAAGCCTCGGATGGTCTTGTAAACATGTTTGGTACGTCTTTGACAATGCTCAAATATCTGTGGTGTTAGCTGACCCCGCACCTTTCATAGACTTGCTGGGAAGTGGGGTCTTTTCCTTCGTTCAGACAGATTTAAGGAATAATATCGCGGTCAGTCTAACTATCTCAGAACCATCCTCTACCGCAAGTGGCTCATACGGGTCATCTGAATTTGGTTCTAATAGGGCGTTCGTATGCGATACGACTCACATCAGCACTTGTCGCCAACACTGGAGAAGTTGGTAGAAGTTGAAGTCCAAGACGGACATAGGAACAGTACAGGATGTTTGGTTCGACTGGTTCGGTGCGTGTCGCTCTTCCATACTTTCTAAGAAAGTCTCCTGTCACATCCTCCCTCCCTTTTGATCATATATATATATTCCGTAACATGTATCACCTTTGTGTCGCACCTACTAGCTCAGCTTGACTAGACACCTTCATTTCACCCCCTGCGATGCTTCTACGTTCCATCTCGGCTGGATGCTAACAACAGTCTTTATTCTATACCTCTGAGCAGAGGACTTGCATTCACCTGCCAAGCCCTTCAGAATGTGCAGTCCGACCGATCCGCAGAACTTCACGTCTGCTTCAAGCGTGCGTACGATACTGTACTCAGGCACCACCACACCTTCGTCATCCGTTCCGTGGTTTCCGTGCGTCTCTCTCTCTCATCTTCCCTTGATCATTCCTTCTTTCCTTACTCTTCTATCTTCGTACTTCGTCTCTTCCTTCCGTCTCTACACTTATCTCACGTGTCCTCATACCGCTTATTTTGCGTTTCTTCTGGTCCTGTACAGGTCGCAATCCGCGCCGTCCCCCGCCGTAACGACTTCTACAGTCGCATCGCCCAAGGCGGCTCAGTCGATAAGCTCGACGAAGAGATGGCGAAATGGTTGACTGCGCTGGAGGCCATTGTCATTCGCATGTCGTCGTTTCTGAAAGGTGGAGGGTATGGGAACGTCTAGGCGTTTTGTGGTGAAGAGATGGAGTGGTACAGTGTAGAAGGTGTGTGGTACGCGGCGGTGCGAGATCGTGTTGACAGGCTTGTTGTTATCTGCGTTTCGGAAGGTGCGTGCCGCAGTTTGTGGTTGAGTGAGTATGAAGAGACGTCAGCTGATCGAATCGTGTTGACCTCAGACTATAATATTTTGCATGGCCGTCTTTGTGTATTCTTCGTTTCGACTCTGATTAATTTGCAAACCGACAATATATCCATGAGAGATATGGTGAGATCGTCTTCGAAACTTGAACAATCTGGGTTGGTGGGGGTTGCGACATGTTATGATGTTGCGGGCAAGTGGCGCGCCACACGAGCCGCCAGTTTTGCGACGTTACCACCCGGACATGGCCCCGCGCTGCAGTTGCAGCCTCCGCCACAGCAGCAGCAGCCGCATCAGTACGCGTATGTGCCGCCTGAGTTCATGGAACTGGGATTGACGGGCGGAAGTGCGAATGATGGGTCGAGGACGGGCAATGGCTGGGCGAGTTTCGTGCATGGGACTGGGCTTTTGGATGGGGGTGGGATTTAGAGCATGGCTGATGCGCTGAATTCTATTGTATGAGGGGGGGGTTGAAGAGTTGTTGGGTATCCACGCATCTTGATCTGCATGGGTTGTGGTTTTTCTTGTCAAGTCGTCCGTAATCATCTGACTTTGTATGTCTCAATAGTGTGCCATAGCGTCCTCTTTTCCTTTCTCTTTCTTGTCTCTTGATCTGCTCTCGCGTCGTCGTCGTCGTCGTCCAGCCTCGTCCGATTTTCGTTCCCTCCCACCCCGCTATTTGTATCTTCGCTTCCTCAATGCTTTGCATCTTCACTTACACTCGCGTTTCAGTAACTCAAATGGTGTATTTAACCCTAGGATACTCAGTGTTCTTGCTCGTAATACTCGTCTCGACGGCCCATCGCCGCTTCTTGAACTAGACTGAGTCCTTTCCTCGTCCGATCACGGACTGTGGACCCTCATTATGTAAATCCCTTCGTTCTGCGTTCTCCTCCCGCCAGGGTATTGCACTCATAATTTTGTGTTTCTTTTCCTTTGGCGATCTCATAGCCTGTCAGTGAGGTTACGTATAGCTCAGCTACCTTCTGAATATACTGCTGCGTGTAATCAGGTGGATGGCATCTTTCGTGATGATAACAAACAGTGGCCGTGAAGAACAAGAACCAAGCCCCAGGCTCTACAATCGGAGGAGGAGTTCCCCGTCTTCCGTCCTGACCAGGCTCTGGCACTTTCGTTTCTCCACTCAAATTCTGGCACAAGCAATGAGCACTCGTAAATCCAAAACCGGTGATTGATGGCACTCACCTCGAACCCATTCTCAAAACCTAAGCGCTGAAACAGGAACATCAGCCTCTAGTGCTCGGAGTCCCCCGGCTAGACTTGTGACTTTGGGAGGTCCAAGTGGCGCAGATCATCGTCGTTGAGGTGAATAATAAGTGTCAGCAGGCATGCGGGCGGAGCGTGGTCATGGCTAATATGGTGCGTAGAATGCGGATTGTGGCCGTTGCTCTGTTGAGTATGAGGCATGGGATAGGAGTAAGACGAGGGTGGCGCTTGCGGCGGCGTATGTTGGTGATGGGGGTGACCATAACTGGGGCCTGGAGCTTGCGGAATGTAAGATTGGTGGGCGTGCGGATGTGACCCTAGCAACGCGGGATAGCTCTCCCTGCGCTGAGGGTCGTATGATACGTGCCCGGACCGCGAAGACGGTGAGGGATCGAGTGGTCCAGGACCTCCGTGGGAAGTTGAAGCATATACCGAAGGACCTGACGGTGGATAGGGACGTCGGTCATCGGGAGTGTAAGGAGGCATCTGTTGCGCCTCTGAGCTCGCCAGCACCCATTCGCGCATTGGTTCCTGGGGATCGTGGCCATGACCGTTAAAAGATGGAGCGGGCCGTCCACCATACAAAACGAACGGGTCGGTCTGCGGAGGGGTGCGGGACGGAGCGTGGCCATGGTTATTGTGAGCGAACCCGAGCGAAGTCCTCTGCATCCCGCCGGCATCGACTGGCGGCATCACGCGATCGTCTTCCTGTATACCGACCATGGCGTGAGGATGATTTGAGCCTGGCGATGCCCCGTTTGCGGATCCCGAGCTCCCAGATCCGCCTCCAGAGGGCCGCAGGATCTTCTGCCGCCCAGCGAAGATCGAGAGCTCGTCCTCGATCTCTTCCTGCTTGATATCCCAGCCTGAGCCGTTGTCCGCTAACGAGGTCGGAGGCTCCGTCTGGGCTTGTATGAGCGCTCTATGTGCTTTCTCCCGCAGGCGAGAGAGGATGACCTTGAAGAACGAAGGGGGAGGATGGCAAGGCGAGCGATAGTAAGTACCGATACACTACTTGTAGAAAAATGAAGTGGGCGTACATGAGCTTTGGCAGCGCGCCGATTCAGTTGAGCGGCTTTAGAGAACAGGGTGACGGCCTCTTCCAGCTCGTTCATCGCGGAGGTAGCAAGATGCGACCTAGGCCCCCTCGTCACGATCACGCCGAATACGACCTACGCACCTCAGTCAGCTTCCACACGAAATCACCTCAGGGCGTAAAGAAAAAAAGGGGCATACCGCAGCGGAGAAAGCGTACGTCCACGTACTCCAAAACCTAGAGCACATAGCCGGATGGATCTCGAACTGCTCCTTCACGGACCGAAGAATAGACGATGCCGCACGGACGGTGGCGAGGAACGAAGGCGCATAGGGGCTCCGGATGGGATTGACCGGGTCCTCAATGAGTGCCTGTGCGAAGTACGTCCGATGGATGAACAGGAGAACTACCGGTCAAAAGGATCCCAAACCTCTTATTTCAGTATACTTTCACAACGAAGAAGAAACGAGAGGACGCGGGAACGATCTGGGCTGGGTTGAGTGGCGTGAAGTAGGCAACGAATGGACATACTCGTCTCCCTTGTATGGTTTAACACGAAATGCGTCATCGACGCACTCAGCGGTATACTCTTCGGATCCGCACCCGGTGGACCCTTGAGCATGGCCATCGCCTTTCCGGGAATCGCGAATTCACGAATCTTCCGATCGAGTTCGAGGATTTCGGAGTATTTTGGGCCTTGGGCGTTGAGTGTCCGTGTCGCGACCTCGGCGACACATTCGAGGGCGAAGCGGAAGCCCCAGGAGCCGACTGTATAATGGGTGGTGACGGATTGAGACCGGTCAGTAAATAGTGATAAGGCGACATGGACGAAGTAGAGGGGTGGTGCGTACAGCCGGGTTCGATGTCCCCATTGGGGTCCATTGTCATCTCTTCGTCCTGGGGGAACTGACAGTCGATGAAAGTACGAGAGAACGAAGGTGGTCGTCCAGTTGACAGACTCTATAACACAAAACGGACTAGTCAGCTACTCCGCGATAAAAAGAGGTAATAGCTGGCTATAACGTACATGCCAAGCGTCAGCAACGAACAGATCCCAGAAGAGCGTCCGGCGTAGCTGTACGACCTTCGGCGATGGTTCCCATCGTGCGCTATCTCGATCTATGAGGCGCACCGTCAGTCAAACCCATCTCGTGAGAATAAAGGCAAGCCAAAAACTCACGAAGGCCGATCTACAAAATAACTCGCATGAGAACGACTGGCAAGAAAGAAAGAAGAGACGAAAAAAAAATCCTCACCGTCTGCGACAAATGCGCCGCCAGGCCAATCAACGACCACGTCGTCTCCATACTCGACTCCCCCCCACTCGTCTCGCTCCCACTCATCGCATTATAAATACTCAACATATGCAACGCCTGAATCGTCACCAGTCCCGGCTTCTCCATCACCGGCTGCAAACACAGCGCGGCCTTCGCGAGCTGATTATAATGCGCGCCCTCCGCCTCACTGTTCGCCATCGTCAAATGTATATCCACGATCCTTCCAACCGCAAAGATGGACATCATCAGCGCGAGGTGGTGCGGCCCGTTGTAGTCGTCCTCGTCTGGATTGATGAGCCTGCGTTTGTAGATCGCGGGCAGCATTTCGTCCATCAGTTGACGCCGGGAGACGCCCCGGAAGAGCCAGGCGGCGTTTTCGAGGTAGACTTCGCAGATGGAGAGCGCGTGCTCCCAGGAGGGCAGGTGTCCGTAGATCATCGCGTAGACTTCGTGTGCGGGGCCCATGGGCGTGAAGGGGAAGGAGATCGAGAAGCGGGTGACTTCGGAGTGGAGGGGTGGGGATTTGGAGCCGCGGCTTGAATCTGTATTTGGAGAATCGAGGTGGTCCTCACTGTCGACCTGGTAGGGGTGGGGACAGGGTCAGAGTCAGCGAGGATGACGAGGAATGGGAGGCCTGCACTGACGAGTAGTAAACCTTCAGGGCCACCTGTCGGCCCAAAGAATCGTGAGACGCCGTGGTCCATGATCGACATGGTACCGAAAGCGTTCACGACGGCTTCTGTGGGCTCTTCTGCTTCCTCATCTTCTGCGGCTGGTGGTGGTTCGAGCTTCTCGTCTATGGAGAGGAGACCGTCACGGAGGAGTGGATGCTGTTCGCGCGAGTTACTGGCTTGGAGGACGGCAAGGGCATCCTCTAACTGTCGTATGCGATCGCCCATACGGGTGATACGTTTGTGGAGGTGTTCGGTGGCGGCGATGACGAATCTGGAGAGGTGTGTCAGTAAGGTGATACGTATAGTACCAACGGCTGAAAGATAACTAAAGAAGTTAGGGCCAGAGCTGAGGGCAGATTAACAGGGTCGTGGCAACACCCAATCTGAAAGTCGCGCTGAATATCAGACTGGGCTCTACGAGGCCGGAAACTGGAGCTCATGGCTGCTCATGGCTCTTTTACGTAGTCCAGCAAAGTGGATACCCAAATACTCAGCGTGAAGTTCTGGAGACGAGCTCAACAGCAAAATCATCCATCCGACAATGACCTTTATCGAGAACACCGTGTAAGGATGATGTTTCTCTTCCAACACCACTACCCGTCCAAGCGTCGGCAGCACGATCGTAGAAAGGAACAATTATCCGAAGAAAGAGCGGCATTGTGACTTGAACAGCCAGCCACTCCGCCACGCGCGCAGTTGGCCCACAATGACCGCGCTCAAAGATGTCGACATTGCGGCCAACGTCGAACGCAACCGCCATATAGAAGTCGCGACCCAGAATTGTTTGCCTGACCGTAATGAGTGACGGAGTAAAGACGTACCGAGTCCCTTGACCAGTGGCAAGGCTCCCTTTCCGACAGTCAGGACGAGCGGTAGGCACCAAAGTCGAACAAGTGCTCACCATTCGGACAAAGCGCAGAACATCCCCTCCTCTAATATTCCCAGTCGGCATCACCGTGATGAAGAAAATGATATAAGGACGGACCTGACAGGACTGACAAGGAATCTGCTTGTCGCATTTTATCTTGAGTCTGGTGGATGGGAGTTAGGAAGAACAACATGGACCGATGATCGCACACACGCACCTCCGACACTCGGCACAAGAAATCTCGCCTCTGTTTCTTTTCATCTCTATCTCGCGTGCGTAACTGCCGTCCGCCCGAATGCCATCACCGTCCCGCCGCTGGACTCTCCGTTTGTCCGGCTTCGAGGAGGACGATGAGGAGGAGGGGTCAGGAGGCATCGTTTGCTGCTGTCGTCGATGGTGGTTTGGATGGACAGAAGGATGGGCGTCAATGTCTGGCTGAAGGAACATGGGGTAGGTTACATCGTTCGAGCAAGCCCTCCGTTGTTATAATCCCGCTTTGAGCAACGCCATGGGAATCTCTGGCGGCACCCAATCCAAACATGGCCGCTTCGCCACCACCGGCTATTTCGCCCCTTATTCCGGCCCCTTCCCCCCGCCCCCGCTATTGTCCTCCCCATTCACTCCCTCTTTTTTCTCTGCATTTCCCACCAAAAATACTGCATGCTCGCCGACCGCCATGTCTCCTCTATACCCCAAATCCCTATTTTTCTGAGACATTCTGCGTCGCATCCGGCCGGTTCATCAGTTGACGAGCGTCGTCAGGCTCTCACACAAGGTTCTATCATAGGACTGCGCCTACCGTCTCCCATCTCTCTTATGTACACCCAGCTGACGACTCCTCAGGCTGATGCGGATGGCCAAAAAGCCTCGCACATGCTCGGGATCGTCCTACCGCACTCTCCTGAACGTCACCACCGACGTCGCCGCCAACGACAGCAGCCGTCGTGTATTCTGCAACAACGCATAAATAGGAAGGGAATGGTACATACCCGCCACTCGCCGTTCTCACAGCACCAACACGCTCTCGACACTATCGCCCGTGCCTCGTTCTACTCTTGGCCCATTCAATCTCTCTTTTTGCTTAACTCGACCTGTTGTTCACACCGCCCGTGCGAACGTGCAGCGCCGCCTATCGGGACCGAAGCCCTAGCTCCATCCGCGCTAATCTCCTTAGCTCATCCTCTCATGCGAAGCCCACCAACAGGAGACCGCCACCAGCGCCGTCATTCGCCCCTGCTAGCTTATTCCGGCCGTCTTTTTGTCTTGGAAGCTCGCTCGCCTATCTCCATCGTTTCATGCTCCTTTATTTTCTGATCCATCCTGTCAGACTTGGATGGACTCGAACGCATAGCTCGCGTACCTTCCCTCCACGCCGACTGCGCCTCCTGCTGTTTGTTTCTATGCACTCTTGTCGTCGGCGTCTTGCTCTCCGTGCTTGGTCGGCGTCACGTTGCCGTCGTTTCTGAGGCGTCGACGTTCTTCCCTGTCAGCGACAGCGGGCTCCGTTGCCAGCGCTCCGCGCCTTGCAATGACGGGCGACGCGACCTCATCACTCAGAGCTGCTGCTTTTTTTCATACTCAGCTACATGCTCACGCTGCCGTTTCTCGAGCTCCATATGTACGGGCGTCAGCCTGTGCAGGATCCCGCTGGAAACCGTAGCGCCTTCGTGGGTCATTGTGCTTGACCGGATGTGGATATGGATGATCGTCAAGCTGTGCGTTTGGGTTTCGCGCATCATATTAATATGGAGCTGCGACTCTCTGCGGTTTGCGAACTGCGATCTTGCTGCGATAATTCTCGTTCATAACGACACCGCTTCAGTCTTTGTTCCAACCACCGTCCCGTTCACCCGCCGTACTACATACTTCCCCGCTCGTTGAACACCCACCGAATCCGGCTCCCGCCCTCTACATACACGTTCTCACCCACACGCACGCATCACCATCACACCTTATAAATTTACTGGGATACCGTAAAAATCACCGAATCCAAATGACAAACCCCGCCCCGCGACAACGCCGCTGAGTCACCGGCTCCCACGTTGACAGTGCGACACTGGAACCTGGTAGCATCCATTCCTCCCGTCGCGCGTCAACCGGTCACTTTTCCATCTGAGGTCCATCAACTTTTCTTCTGGTCGTCCCGGTTTTCATTTCTCTAGGCTATATCTGGTTCTGGTCTGTTCCCGCACAGGTCAGCGCTCAGTGGGTTGTCGCTCTGATACTCGAGAGTCGAGGGGTAATCGGTGTCGTTAGAGCTTGCGCATCGAGGTCGTACTCCCCGGTCGTCCTCGTCGTTTTAATCTCAATATATACCGTATCATAACAGACAAATAAACTGGGAGACACGCGTTGTGTGTCACGGTCCTGCTGTTACAAGTCCATGTTTGCTTCACTCCTTACTCGTGTGCATATCTTGGCCACCGGGAAGCCCTCACGTCGTTTGTCTCATGTTGATTATAGTTCCGGACGGATTCTGTTGCACTTCAAGCTGGAAGGAATTGGGTCGTATACGTACGTTTCCTTTGTGATACGACCCTCTGTACCATCTGGAACGGGCCCAGAGATGACCCGCCCCCATGTATGCTCCGACCTCGACGCCCCACCTGTTATGTGCTCGTGCTTCTGTGCACTGTCTCCCATGTTGCACCACTCTCGGCTCCTCTCAATGGTTCTGTCGAGTCCTTGACGATTGGGAGATGTATGTAGGTCTGCACGCTTGTGCTTACTGCGATCGGGCCACAGTGAGTCTGTGTGGAGCGGCGTCTCGACTCAGACTCTTTGACTCCGGAACGAATCCGTTCGCGTCGATGCAAACATCGCGGAATGGGAGGAATATCAAGCAGGACCATGGACGATCAATATCAATAGAGACATCCCGCCGTCTTCGATGTTCAACACACGCTGTCCGAGTACATCAGGTCTTACAGTCTGGTGGTACTCAGTGACGATCACGAGGATAGCCAAGATTTGCAGCCTAGAACGAGAAAGCGGTGACGGTAGGCCCTCCGACAGAACATGAATCGTATGCTTCAGGCCTCAAGATCTACACTCCGGCACTGGCCTGCTTCTCTAGCCTAACAGCCTTCTTCGCATCTTGCACTGTGTGATTGTTGTCGTCTGCACCGACACTCTCGTCCCTACACATACATAGTTCATGGAACGCGACCAGTATCTCTGCGGCGTTACCGCAACACCGGAAGCGGTGGACCTAATCCCTATGGTAAGTATACGGCCTTTACTCTATACCGTTTTGCTGCAAATGAAGTCGCTTATATTGTACATCACCCACCTTTAGATTGTTCTGCCTAGCGGCGTAAGAGAGTCCTTGTATGTTCTATGTTTTGGGCGCTGACGCTGACTCCTGCCAATGACAACCGTGTGTGATTCTAGTTCGAGTGGCTTGCTCTGTGCAAGGTGCTGAACGAATCAACAGTGGCTGGCGGTATTCAATACCTCGTAATCAACTATCACAGTACTGCAGGCGACAACGGCGGGAGCCGTCACTCTGAACACAACCATAACGTCGGTATGTACCGTATTGAAGGTGTTTCATGCTTTATGTCGTATCCGTTCTCATTTGTTTCTTTTTCTGTTGGATGAATCAGGTTACGTTTAACTTGGCGGCACTGGAGACGCCTGTGCTTTTGGAACGGAATACTTCAGATCTCTAGTTGAATGTCTGGTGAGAAACCTCTGGATGTTTTTGCTTGCTGATAAATACGACAGAACCCATGCTGCTTGCATCCGGCGGTACTTGCACAAGGGTTGCCGGTCTACTACTCGACTGGCTTCCTCTTCTCACGGGCGATTGCCGTCGCATCTTCTGAATCTAATGAAATAACCGAATAGCTGCCCTCTGCGACACATTACGAACCGCATCGCCTCCCACGTCTCACGTCCAATGTTCATCTTCTTGTCCTCGATCCTTTTATCTTTTCCATTTCGGTCCTCTGGCCTAAGTTAGCCTGAGTCCTCTTCCCGCTCACCTCTGGTTCGTTCCCGCCAACCTTCGCATCTGATACAAACTCATCTTGTACTTACGCCCAAGTGCCTCTCGGTAGTTCCCACGTATCAACATCACCCACCAGCCGGATGCTCCTAAGTCAAGAGGACAGTGCTCAATAAGCCGACAGCCGCGCGTCTTGCTTTCTTAGCACGGCAAGGCTCCTTCACACTCCGTGTTCACTGCCCGTATATGCTGGGAACATCCCTTGGTCTGTTGATCGTTCATTTTCCCACAGAACGGACTCTATCCCGCATACCTGATCCATGACCACATCGAACTACGCAGTAAAGTACGTGACTCATCAGTGGAAGAGTGGGTCAGAGTGGGCCGGGCGGTCTTCGTTCTTCCTTTCTTCCACGGTCTCTGTGCACGGAGGTACTCTGTGTACAATTGTATTGAGTCTGACTACGATGACTCTGCCTCTCTGTCTTCGGGGCCTTCGGCTCCGGTGGTCGAGGACGAGGTACGCAGTAACACACTGTTCAGTGAACCGGGCTTCGTCGTATCGTTCCTGACCGCCGGTTGTTTAACGTTTAACTCCAGAACTTCCTTGAGTTTTAAGCCTGGGAGTCTCCAGAGATCTAGCTACGGTTATACCGGCGGCGTTGAAAAGCCCTGTCTCAATACTGTATTTCAGGACGAAAAACTTGATCTTCCACCTATCCGGGCACTTGTCGATGAACACGGGGAAGTACGTCTTTTTGTTAACATCTGGACCATTGAAACACCCAAGTTATCATATCAGTCTTCTCTTTCTTGCACTCGCCCAACTCTGGGTTTCAAGATGATACTTATCCGAGGAAAATTCGGTTCATAATGCCATGTATTCCTCGAGCCCTGGGAGCATCTTGTCGTACGATACAGTCCTTAACTGTTCAGATTGAACGAGCCACGACGGTGGATACAGGTCCTGCCAGTGCCTTTCAGTCGGAGTTTCAAAACTTGAAGTTCAACTTGTTCCGACGGCCTGCTCTTTCCACGCTCTCCTCTCGATCTCTTCCTTGTGGGATTCGGTCAAGGTAATGCGGTCTTCATCGCGATGCTAAGAGCAATGGATGGTACCCCGCATAGTGGTTCTGTGTCGCCGTACTTACAGCCTCCCAAGACTACTGGTAACGACGATTACCGGTCACCTCCGAACTGGTGGTCTCGAATATCGAATGTCGAAATGGACACCTTCCATCGTTAGTGTCTCCGTCGCCATCGATATCACAGTAGTTTCCATCCTTCCTTCCTACCGTTGACAGGCCACGCTGTCAAGCGCCTCCAGCACACCGTTTTTGTCACTGTGAACTTGCCTGGACCACAGACGTTGACTTGAAACATCATCCGGCGTACATCAGCCTTGCGGCCTCTCGTTACGGCCACTTACAGTTCTGTTTCTCGAACTACTCTGTGTATGTATACAAACATGCGTAGTGGCGACCTGCCTATGATCACCTGGAATGGGCTTGCTTTATCTAGAATGGGTATTGCGTGTGAACTTTACACATCTGTTCAAGACGCGGTGAGCACTGGCTTTTCCCGCACCAGGACACCGCCGTGTAATCTACTTTCATACCTAACCACTTTCGGTCAATCATCCTACAGTTTCCTATCTGGTGCGACCACCCAAAATCCGCATCTGCCCATCGTAGCCTCGACACCTCTCACATATCGGCTCCCGATCCCGCTCCCATCACACCTTGTTCAAAAAGTGAAGTCTTTATCCCTCTACGCGTCAAGTCACCGGCCTCCATGCCGATGTCCATTATTCCCGTCACCTGTCGTTTTTCCATCTTGTTCATCTTTACCTCGCTTGGAGAATCCCATTTATTTTTGGTTGATTCCTGTTTCGGTAGTGGTGGCTCGCCAGTTCCAACGACCATCTCAAATAAGTGATTATCAGATATTGCGACGACAACAAGGCGGAGTCGTATAATTGTGGGAAATAGTTACAGTTACGGTTGAAATCTGAAGGAAACATCCATGAATACCAATAATAAATTATGCCTACACCTGGTGGTGGGATTGTAAGACAGCCTCTATATGACCTGGAGACCGTGACGAGGACGATCACAGTCTAGAAGGAGGGCCGATTGTTTTCGTCGGTCTACGAATCCGACTAAAATCATCCTGTGAGCATGTTGAAACCAGATTCATCGGGCAAGAGAACTCACCTGGAAACCATACTCAAACCCAAGGTGCCAGAACACGGACTTCAGAGCATCTAAATCACCCAACGCAGCGTAGTCTTGTTCCTATTCTTCATTCGTTATCCCTTTCCGTATAATCGCGCTGCCGAAATCGAGAATGACAGGCCTGTATGCGTTATAGCCCACCTGAGCTAAAGGTATGTTCTGGTCGTGAAGATCGGTATGGGCGACCCCTTTGTGCTTGAATGCGAGAAGAATGTCACGAAGCGAAGAGTAGACATCGCGTGTTATATGACTGACATCGTGATGGAAGGACGCCAATGGTTTTCCAGGAAGATATTCGAGTAGTAGAATAGGGAGTTGGACAGCGCGTTCGCCAGGAGGCTTGCATAGCGTCCCGGAGGCGTAACATCGAGGGATGAGGCTGCCTTGAAAGGAGCTGAGGATAGAGTAGACGCATTTTTCGGTGTTGAACGCATCGAGCATGACATTCTGATAGAATAGCTCCCATTCGAGCGGGTCTCCCGTGAAGACATGATGCGGGTGTATCAGTTCTCCATCTGGGTGTCGCTTAGCGGGCATTTGGCTAGCGTTCGCCTCAAGCTCTAAGCTCCACGGGTGATCGTCTTCGACGCGATGCTTCAAAAAGCGTGAGTCGAAAATCTTCATGATGCAGATGGGAGAAGGTGGTAAGCCAAGTCGTCGTGAATCCTCGGCGGAAGCCTTGACGGTGAAGACCTGGCTCGTGGTCGAAGATAAGTGTTGGATGACAGGGACGGTGATAGGTCCTACGTCGTCGATGTCCAGTGTGAGGGATTTTGAAGCGCTGTAGTATTCGACGTCGTGAAGAGTCTGCAAGATAGGGGACGTCGTATCGGTAATATGTACATGCGTCTAACATGACGGGCTCGGAGTTCTTGTGAAGGCGTTGGAATGTTGACCGTAATCGACAAATATAAACGCAAAAAGGAAAACCTGGTCACCACCAAGATAATTCGTCAGAGTTATATTGTCCAGGTAGGAGAGGGGAAGAGAATAACCAAAGAATAAGTGCACCGCAGCGCACAGAGTAATTCACTGCCAGCTTCGAAGTTCGAACGAGAGAAATTGTCTGCCAGTGGTCTCTCAAGCTCAGCAGATGACAAAGCGGCCAAGAGACTATTATGGTCGCGAAAATGACACGACTGGTAGATGCTAGAATAAAAACGACAACAGAAGAGCGACGAAGTCCCAGACGACTGACTCGGATGCGGACGTCACAAATTTGGCGCGGACGGCTTTATTGCGGAGAAACCCGGAACCAGTGCCACTGTGGCACCCCGCTGTCTCGGGCACGGCTGTTTACCCTTGGTTTATCCCGCGATTATTCTTGCTACTTCGTCACCCCAGTTCTCGAGAATAGTACTGACTTGTTGCAGGGCAGATGGGTATATGGATTGAAACACACCGCTACATCACATGGCAGGACTCAAAGGCACAAAAAACGAACTCAAAACATCACACACAGCATTCCTTCAATGTGCAACCACCCGTATCGCGTTCACTGCGGGCAGAGCACATAGAACTCAAGACATCAGCCGCACGTCTATAGTCACTTGCACACGCCCTCACGTCCATACAGGATCATATCATCTTCGACCGCCGACCTCCCTCTCTAACATCTCCGTCGCCTGCCTCAACTCAACCCCCGCATCCGAAGCCCAAGCCCACTCAAAATTTTTGCGTATCCTCTCCCCCAACTCCGTCAAACCCGCTCCATCCCCCGTATCATGATACCCATTCAACGCGAAATCCAAGCCGTTCCTCCGTGACCGTTCGGCGATCTTGTTCGCGAATGGGACGCGGACGCGGGAGTAGATTGAGAGCACTTGGGGGAGGGTGCGGAGCGTCGTTAGGGGGTGGGAGAGAAGGGAGGAGAGAATGAAAGCGTCCTATTGTTGTTTCGTGAGCAGGGGATGGACCGAGATGATATGACGTACAGCGGAGATGAGATGTGTCGGGACAGCAAATGAAGGGGGTGAGTAGCATGATTCGAACATGTGTACATACCTCTATGGCCTGACCCGCTCCTGCGCCCTGAAAGGGTGTCATTGCGTGCGCCTGAAGAGTAAGTGGTATCAGTGGGAATGTTCCATCGCGGAGGCTGTAGTGCATGAGGTGGCGCTTTGACGAAATGATGACCTACCGCATCCCCAAGCAGGACGACTCTGCCGTGTGAAAAGGTGTTGAGAGGCTTCATGACATTTACAGCCCATCGATTTACTGTCAGACCGTCTAAGCACTAAGATAATTCAGTCAATCGATTATCACGAGGACACAGAGGCTACGGAGATGATTGGACGAAAAGGGATGAAGACGTACGCTGGCGATTTGCTGGACGTCAAGCTCCCAATTGCTGAACGATCTGGACAACGCACGCGAGTCTACTGTCGAGATCCATGGGTCTGTGTATAGCGAGCCTTCTCTTGAGTAATCCGCTTCGAATGCGACGAAGTTGATGTAGCGTCCATGAGATATTGGATAGGCCATGATGTGCTGTAAATTCAAGGCGCCACCATTAGATAACATGGCCATCAAATGAGCCGGTCCGATATATGAAAGGAAACTCACTCTATTTCTTCCTAGAAACTACGCAAAGACAAAGAGGTCAGCGAAGGTTTACACATACCAAGACGGAAAGCCGATGACCGACCTGTGTAGGAACGGAAAGTGCTCGATTCTGGGGCGCTATTTGTCGGAGTTTATCTGCTGGGATAAGCGTGCGATGAACTAACACCCCACTGAACCTCGGTTCGACTCGATCCCGAAGGTCAGCGGCTTCGTTGAGCTGGCCTCTTTGTTCTAATTGCTGAGCCTGTTCGTTGAGCATTGTTCGACGGACGACGGACTTGATCCCGTCGGCGCCGATGACGAGGTCGCATGTGGCGGTTGAACCGTCCTGGAAGACGAGCTGTATTGGGGCACTTGCATGAGGGGGTTGGACGTAGTGGTGAAGACGCTTGGAGTTGAAGGTTTTGCAGCGAGAGGAGAGTCGTTGGAGAAGAACGCTGTGGAACTCGGCTCGATGAAATGTCAGAAGCCCGCCTGGAACACGAAGATGTAGACGGTCAGCGTCGCTCGATGGTTGAGAGAATCGTCAGAGAACACACCTCGAGAGTGAAGGTTGCTGAAGCTTTGGCCTTCCGGTTGGTCGGCCTTACGGTACTGTAGCGTCGGGACTGTAAGGTTTCGCCGATGTCAAGAGGGCTCTATAATTGTGAGGAATAATCGTACCAACGTCGTCGCTAGGACGACGATCAAGGAGCTGTAAGAGATCGTGCTCCAAGCCTATGGTTTTTAAGATCTGCCATGTTCGTCGCCAAACGCCAATGCCGGCGCCAACTTCGCTGAACTTGGTGGCAGCCTCGTACACGTCGACCTGAATGTCGGGAGAACGGGAGAGGGCGTATGCCAGAGTCAACCCGCCTACACCTCCACCGCTAAAGTCCGTTCAACCAACGACTATGTTAGCCGCCGAAATGATCACAACGATCGTGTAGAGTCACTTACCATATCGCGACACGGAATTTACTTGTTCTCGAACTAGTGGCCATGTTCCTCTGTTTGTTGCTGCAATGGCCGGGGTGGGTTGATGCTCGATGGTAACGTCAGTGGGTAGAAGAGGGCCCGAGTGCGTTTGTCGTCTCATGCTCGTCACATCTGTCGAGCTACATATATACGATTGACGTCCCACCAACAACAAGGGTCGATGTGAAGAACTGCCGCGACCATATGCAGAGCCCAACCGACGGCACGAGAATCCGTTTAGGACCGGACGGTCGAAAAGGATAGCACGATGAAATCGGACACCGAACGTTTGCCAATCATCTGGAAAACGTTAATTTTGCAGAAAATTGATGGGTGCGTGTCGACGCATGTATATAATTCGACAGAGGAGGAAATGCCGCTACAAATAGAGGGACCACAAGGGCAAAGTGAGATAAGATAGGTCAGGAAGGACCCGACTACGATCGCCCGAGGAGCGAAGGAAGCGGACAATGTTCGATGCTGCTCGTCCGAGAACGGAAGAAACACGTGCCGGAAAATGCCAACGCCTCCAAGACGATATACATGAACGTGGCGAACTCCCTCGAGGCAGATCGGAATAGGCACTCACGTATGCATTTTTATGCAAAGTCCGATCGATGCGAACTTTCGTCATTTTCGTTTTGCGCAAGAAGGGGCAAGACAATTGATTCTGAAGGCTTTCGACGGGTTTCCCGCACGCAGCCGTCGCGCGCCGCGTGGAGATTAGCAGGGGCAAGAGATTCTCACGGCGTTTTGTTGGAGGAGGGAAGCCGTATCAAATACTAGTTGACGTAGATGTAGGTTACGACGACAGCGAACCCGACAAGCTTTAGCGCTGGCGACGAGATCAGGGTAGAAGTCCGTCGTTGACTCGCCTCAATGATAAAAACGCCGAAAACCTTCTCCGGCCTTCAGTCGTGCAAATCACTGTCGTATTCTGCACGGAAGCAGCGGCGTGGACTCCGAAATAAACAAAAAATAACAGACAGTGTTGCCTGCCTCTCTCGATGTGCAGAGTGGACACGGCAGTCCCGCGATGACCATGTCACAGTTACTAGCAAGGTTGATCATCACCAATTTCGAGCGGGATTGGGGATGTGGCCAAGCATAATATCTATCAGCGTCATTTCTCCTTACCGCATCAGGGCAACAGTCATTCATGCGATGCGGAGCTGAGCATAAAACTCCGTCGTTCAAATTCTTGTCTTCCGAGCGATACAACAATTCGTGATCGCCGATTCAATTCAATAGGCACGATGTCTGGATGACGTCGGCATTCAATATTCAATCCGCGAGCGAGTTATGGGTGCCTCTGGCACTTACCTGGTGCAGATGCATGCAATGCACTGGACAGTCATGAGCCATTCGAAGCATACCTATCAAAATGCCCATCGGTAGTTTGCATGACAGCATTGACAAGATTTGACGGACTCACCGTGATATAACGAAGACGTAGGTAGTTCCCCATCCATCGAGTCAATGTACCTGGAGTCACGCTTGTCCCCGCCACAATTACTGACAGTAGTTCGGAGTTACAGGATGCCGGGTCCGTTGACCTCAAACATCAAGAATGCGAACTCCGATGCCTGGTTCAGTAGTCGTCCTCTTTTTTGTTCAGTGTGAACAAAGATGGCCGACCGAACAAAGGACACTAGATGGGTCATCTTCAGACGTATCCGTTCTTTTCGTGGAATCCGTCAATATATGTGGGATCCACCAGGAAGATTCTTTCGATAGCTGGGAGAAGAGCTGAGATCGGCGTCAAGATAGACGAGTACGGCAGCAGACTCACGAGAATAATAATCCCTAAGATAGTGTATTAGAGAGACAATCAGTATTCTCCTTCCGTAAACTGACTATAAAAATGGACAAGTCTTTCTGTCTTGCTGACCGGGCGTGTATGTCCAGAACCTCTACCCGCACTGTGTCTTGAGCCCTTGAATAAGTCGGCGAACTAGTGTTCCTACAAGCAAAGTGCCTTCGTACGTTTGTTGATCTACCATATCAAGATCTTGTGAGAACGCTGAACGTGAGAATGAGAAGCCCATATGTAACGTACCATACAGGCCCCGGGCATAGGTTGAGGTTGACCCTGGTGGTGCTTTGAAGAATTCCGATGCTGCCATATGCTATCAGAAGCGAAATTGAGGAGACATGATATGTCTACACAAGGTAGAAGCAAAGTGGGAGTCGCACCTGGACACAAGTACGAGAACAGACAGGCTCAAACTTCGCCAGGCTTTCGCTGTCAAAAGGTAGTGGTTCGAGAACGCCGCAACGATGTAAGTGCCGTAAAGACGAACAGGGCTCACTCAAAGAACGTCTGTAGCTCACCTGATCAGTATAAATTACCACGATGGGTATTTGCTGCCCTTTCCTATCAAACACCTCAGGGCATAAAACAGGACGTCCGTTTCTTTCGTACGAACAAGAAGCCAAATCTAATGAAGTCTTCTTTCCGAGGATAACATTAAAACTGCGGACACCGGTGACCACGAGGACGCGCGCGAGGGCAACAACAGCTATATGTGAAGGGCGCATGACAAAGTCTTACTGCATCTGCCGTCAGTCAGTCTATTCAAGTTATGCTCAAGTTAATATTGTCGTCCATCTCGAAAGATGAGTGGTACTTGCGAGTGTTTACGCCGTCCAAGTTCCGTTTTGCGAGAGCTTCAACAAGCTCAAAGGTGTGCGTTTGTTTCGCAGAGTGGCGTGTGGAGATTCGGTGTTTTTGGGACCAAGAGTAGGACTGATGCGCTCAGTATAGCCCATGCAGATATGTGCATACCTGTGAACGAAATAATGCCGCTCAAGTGCCTTGTCTTCGGGTAGAGACTAAAGAGCTCGTCATACGAAGCATACGAAGCAACACGCAGCATACGGGTTGACCCACTCCATTCGAACGACCATATGCATGTTCCGACGGCCGTCGTAAGAGAATTTCCATCTAGATAAACTTCAGGCCCTTTGCACCCCGCCCAAGGTCCAAGTCCGTTGCGCTCGTGGGATGTCGAAGGCCGCCCAAGTCGTCATCGCCATTCATTCCTATGTACATATGAAAGAAGAGAGAAGAGGTCAGTCAAGCGACATCAGCATTATGAATACGGAGCTCAGCACTCTTTCAGAACTCACTCGTGCCCTCGTAAAATTAGTTCTTTACTCCGCTCAAACCACCCCGGTCGTAAAACCCGTCTGCAATCGGACTCAAGGCCCTCAACATGCATCAATTTCGTTGAAGTACCGGCTTGTGGACAAAGGCGCATAGCTTCCAACTCCACCGTATAACAAGATGATGGAGTGAGAAGAATTATACTGGGACTTGATGAATAGATTCGATATGAACGCCACGGTGCCACACACTATATCGTGAGGGATTATGGGACATCGACCCATCGCAAACGCAGCTAGAGAGCGGATACGAGAGCACACCGATTATGAACTTGTCGTATTCTTGGGCATGAAGGACCTTGACGGCCCATACTACTACGCTGTATTGGCCCCAAGATATAGAAAGTCCAACACTGTGACGACTCACCTCATGCTCTACGTCCACTAGTAAGTACGGGCGTTTTTATCTTGTCAGCAAAGTCGGACGTTCGGATTTTCTACAACGACAAGCATATCCCGTTCGTCTAGGGCGAGTTGCAGTGTTCAAACAAGGATGTGTCTCGACGAATCACGATCATTGTGGTTGAATTTGGTGGAGTCCTTTTTCAATCCCCGCCCGGCGACGGTTCGCATTTTGCCTCATCGGACTTTCAACTGTGGAAACGTGTCCGAGTCAGTGATGTGTGGCGAGCTTGGCTGCATCCACCCGCGAGCTTGCTCAGAATCCTCGACGTTGATACGATTTGTTCCGCATCGATTATGCCCACCATATATCCTTTCACTTTTACTGCTAGAAATTTCTCAACCAGCGAACAGACGGCAGGACTTCTTCGTCCAGAACTCGAGAAGGGCACCATCACACCTCACGATTTCCAAGCTGCCGTCGACTTCTATCCTGGAGGGCACCGAACATACTTCGTTTGTGCCTAACGCTTATTCTCAATGGGATAAAGGTGTAGCTGATTTGAACGGCCACTAGTTCAAAGGACTAGCCGCAGGCGGGGCAGGCTTTGTGGCGTATGACGTGCTCAGACCAGTTCGAGCGAAACCACGCAACATTCTCGCGTCCATCGCTACACTTGCCGGGGGAGGTCTTCTCGGCCTATACTTCTCCTTCCGCGCGCATCTCCAGTTCGTCAACTCTCTGCACGATCGAGCTGGGTTCTGGCGTGCACTCGAGAACGTGAATACTCTCGTCGGTGGGCCGCACATCAGACCGCTTGGTCTTCCCACCGGTGCTGAACGAGAGAGCACTCAGGAAGTGGGTAAGGAGGACATACGGTGGCTTGATTTCTTTCGTATCTCGAACGATCCTATGAGAAGTGGGAAGATCTTTGCCGCGCGAGGCGATCACAATACAGGTGAGAGTCACGAATCTTCTACATCATTTTTCAACTTCAATTACCTGACATTTGCTCTAGTACCGGCGCCGGATCCATCTAGCACTGAAACGTAAGGTACTTCTGTACGCTCACGCTCTTACGAATGACCAATTGGTGCGTGCGCAAACGCATTGAGCCGATATCTCCGCGGGTCCAAAGCTGTGGTCTTGAGTGTGAGTCAGAGACGTGAGAGATCCCTAGAAGCTCTAAGGTACTTGGACGAGAGCCGGGACCTTGCGACCCATTTCTTCCTGTGGTAGAACGATGCGTAAGCTCATTACTATTGGACCCTTTTGAAAGTGGTACCACGTCCTCGATGTCCTTGAGAACGATATGCTTTGAAGTATTCGCTTTTCCTCCCTCGACCGCGAGGGGAAGTCAAGGACAACTGAATACGACACTGTAATAACATCCTTTCTCTGCGTATTAAATGACTTGGCCAGTGTGGATGAATAGAAAGCAGATAGGTAAGTTCTCAAATATTCCATCGCGCGGAGATATAGAAAATTTGACCATCTCAGTGTTTTCACAAAGGAAACCACTCGGATACGATTATCGTGTAACACGAGCATTGCAACGGACTTCACAAGCTCTTCCGATTATAGAAAACTACTTCAGTACTCGGCTCATCAGTTACGACCATGGTGTGCGTTTGTCTACCTGTTCATTCCTCGTTCGCACCTGACTCATCTCGCTCGAATTCCCCCAGGTTTACGAGCAGCGCGTTCTTCCTAAGTTCCACGAAAACCCAACCGTCGGCCGTGATATCTTCTCGGAGGATGGTAAGACCCAGTGCTACCTACGTATGCTTCACTCATTCCCGCATAACCAGGTACAACTCTCGGCCAAAGAAAGTGCCTAGATCGTGGCCTTCATCATCGTATAATTCGGAACTCAGCCGGAGGTAAGAGATTTTTCGCTGCACATCTAGCTCATGAATGTGGTCATCCCTGGCAGTAAGTGCCTGAGGTAAGAAAAAACTATTAACAGAGGTAACGGAAATACATTCCCGACGTTACAGGATCCAAGAGAAGTACGGCTTCCATTATGCTACGTACTCTTTTCTTGTATGCGATGACTTTTCTCATCCGCATGTTCAATTAGACACGAGTCACTGTCGAGCTCAATCAGATTCATAGCCTCGCGATGCTGCTAGGTGAACGCCTTGGGCGGCGCTGACTGGATCCTTCTCTGGTCCCTGAACTTGATATCCTTCGACGCCCTCGGAACTCGGAACTCTCCTGGATGGAAACCTATGGAGAATTTTACCACCATTCGTACCGTCAATCCGTATAACTGACCAGGAAGAGTGGCGGTGGTATATTCCCAGTTGAGCCTCTCCTGTGATCACGACTGATGATCTCCATTCTGCCCATAGAAAACATATCGTGTACGTCGAATATAGTGGTCCCACAACAGGGAATACTGCATTTGTACGCCACATTTCATCCCTTTCCTAAACCAGACAGAGAATGCGCCGTCCGGTTACGACTTCATCAAACGGATGTCGGTAGATCATGTTCATCTTCGCGGTAACGCTGGGCACAATGACGAGTATGGAGATTTAGAGGACCTCGAAGAAGAAAAGCCCATTCATCGTCGTTCACAGAGCTTCATGTGCTCCGAACTGATCGGGGTGAAAAGGACGGCACTCTTTGACAGGTACCCCTTCTTGTCTCGAGATATCAGATTCGTTTCGCTCAAAATCAGCTCTCAAGTGAGACGGTTACCGGAAGACGAGGTGGATCCCTTTTATCTGCTCACGTCTCCCCCAATATACCAGCAATGAAGCACGGTCTACCTACTAGCATTTTTCTCCTCGTTTTTTCCTATCTACCATTCGTTCGGGGGGACCTTACCAATGTCACGATTGATGACACTTACGGTGACATTATAACTCACGAAAAGGCCGCATACACTCCTTCCGATGGCTGGGCACAAGGACCATGCGATGGTTGTCACGCTCAACCAAACCCTAATCTGACGTTCGGTGGGACATGGCATGATGCTACGCACAATCCAGAAGACTTGGATTCGAAAGCAATAAACCTGACCTTCAAAGGTCTGCCCATCATTTTTTTGAACATAACTTATTAGAACTCACGACTTACTAGGGACTGCCGTCTGGGTCTATTTTATCCTTGGGAATAACATCAATGCCGAGACCGCTTCGGACACTTACTTGTCGTTCTACCTCGACGATGAATATGTCGGCCAGTTCAGCCACAATAAAACATCAAGCCCGGACTACGATTACAACGTTACCGTGTACTCTAATACGAGTATTCCGGGTGCCCAGCATACACTCTCAATGGAGTCGGCGGGGAACACACCTGCATCTCTGATGTTATTTGACTGGGCAATGTACACGTGCGTCTTCATAAATATGTGTCACAAACTTCTAATATTCACTATGAATTCTGATCGAGCAATCATCCACAGCTTTGACCCAGCGATAAATGATCAGCCTCCACCGCCCAGCTCCCAACCCTCCGGTGGTGTCAGTACTGCTGGTACCTCGACGACCTCGAATACAGCCGTCTCATCCTCCTCTTCCACCCCGTCCTCCCCTGCAACCAGTCCCGACAGCAATCCACAACCGCATTCGAGAGGGACCCTGATAGGTGCGATCTGCGGCGGAATAGGCGGTGCCCTCGTATTCATCGCTCTGCTCGCGATCTGTATTCGGCGAACACGCACACTACGCTGCATGGCTACTGCTGAAGGCGTAGCACTCGAAGACGAACCTGGTTTCGTAGAGCCCTTCTTAACTTGGGAGCCGTAGGGATTTTCTATCTAAGTTATTCGCGACTATTTAGTCGGTATTTTTCTTAGATCCACCTGACTAATTGCTCTCCCAGATACTCAAGTCTTCTCGTTTGACTGGTACAGAATGTCTTGCCGTAGGGAAAATGTATGCTTGTTCTGCATTGATTCAACGCGATTGACGCTAGGCAACACTTGGAGATGGATGTGCCAGCCAACCATTGAGCTATGACCTTCATTCCTGAGCCTTGCCAAGCAGTGATCGTGTCGAATAAACATATTACTTATGTTGTCTACGGGAAGTCATCCGATATTGTAGAGCCTCATAATCGTGAATTTAGTCGTCGCAGTAGCTGTGCCACTATGTTCGATAAAGTGTCTAAAATGTATATTTATCGCGTTGAAGGTACCGGAAAGTACATAGCATATGAGTTAGATGTATGAGGTTTATGGGGTTTCGGGAAGGAAAAGAGGTATCAAACGAGCAGAACTGAGTGGCATAGTGAAGTACGTAGGACAGTTGCAACGCGACAAGTCAAGACAAACAGCCATCATCAACATATCACTGAATTACTGTAAGAGTTGATTGCCAGACAAGAGTGGCGTAGTCAAGCGCAAAAGTCAATCAGAAGAGTCAATACGAGTAGTCAGAGGGGAAGTCATTTTGTTAGTTGAACTGAATAGCCGCAGTTCATAGTCAGGTCGTTAGTGCTCTAGTCGATCCATAGTCAGCCAATAGTCGGTTCGTAGTCGACGAACAGTCGAGGGGGATCTAAGATTTGGGCCGACTAAATAGTCACAATTGGGTTAGATAGAGAGTCTCACAACCAGAACTTGGCCGTCACGAATGCGTCAACGCGATGCCAAGCCAGAAGACGACGGAACCACAACTTCCAGCGTCATCCAACCTGATAGTCGACGACGTCGCAGGGGCCATACAGTCAATGAAATGTCCGACGAGCGGCTTGTGGGGAGAGCTCCAGGGAGCCATACTGGCACTGCGGAGGAAATACGCCGTCAAATCACTGATATAAGGGTTGAGATGGATGCGTTGAGGGCGAGACAGCTGATGGCAGAGTTGGCAATGGGGAGGAGAGACGAGACGGGTGCCGATGATAACGATGATGAACCGCCGCCGGAGTACTATGAGGAGGAGGAGTAGTAGTGGCTCAGGGCTTTGTTCCGTCTGAATCCGTCTAATTTTTGGGTTATGACTTCCTATTATGTGCCGTTTCGTCTGATGCTCATCATATGTCGCGCTCACGTCTCTGGATGCATAATTTTGGTAGTAGGAAAAATGTATTTGATAAGAATCAAGATTGAGTACGTAGGTTGAAGTTATGGAGCAGATTGCTTGTTCCAAGCCCGAGATTCCCACCGTATCTAGTAGTGACCACACCCCAGTCTTCTGCTCTGAAGCAGAATGAGTCGACGGAGTCGAAGTAAGCAGACGGTCCTTCGACGGTCCTTTGAATTTGGTAAGTACAATTGCAGTGCCACTCGGCGAACGCCGCAGTGGTGAATGGCACTGCTTACCGTCTTCCGATTCAGAACTCTCACTGGGGGAGCGCAGACTTCGTCTGCAGCAACCTCGCTTGGAGGGGAGGATGGCACGATTTCTATTTTTTTACGAGGCAGTTCACAATACAAGTTTCGTTTGAGCGGTGCTCGGCCTTCTTGGTGCATGTGTGGCAACGCGCTATCTCGTCTCATTGAAGAGGCCCAAGTAAGCGAATGTGTTCCATCTCGCATCGGCCAAATTGCAAGGCTCGCACGGGCGCACGCGAGAGGCCGGAAGGACTAGTAAGAGCCAAAATAGGCCCTTGAATACGATATTTCTGCGATACCCTCATATCGCTGTTGACGGTTGTTCAAAATCGCGAGAGTAGCTTGAAACGCGAGAATGGGGTTATTGTGCGAGAGGTTCTGTACCAGGGGATTCGGGCCTACTTATTCGGGCTTGTATTTTGAAAGATGCGCGCTCGTTTGAGAAAAATGAATATAACATTTGACAAAGGCCCCGGTAGATACATGGGTGCCATGTACATGCAGCCGCTACGATAAATCTCCAGACTGTGCCATAGAAAACCCTTGCGCACCGACAACCCAACGACATACTCTCTGGGAGTCCGTAGAAGTATCCCCCTCGAAATGGCGATATATGCTATGAAATTTGAACAATAAGTATCCCGAAGGTGACCATATTAGCAATGTGCAGACGTACCTTTCGCACCGACCTATTTCAAGAACACTATAGACATAAAGTGATCTGCGAGAAACTAAGTGAGCATGTGAGTATATGCGCTATAGAACATGGGACGCACCTCGTGTTCCCTCGCAAACCCTCAACGGACGACACAAGACCGATAGAAAATGAAGACGGCGTACCGACAGTGATTTCTGCAATCGAAGGCGAGACGACTGCGGATCCTCCTCGATAAGCAGCAACTAGAGTGAGGAGCAACTGGCAGAATTTCAAGTATGGGGGAGTTAAATATCGGTAGGAGTAACTGGTAGGGATGAAGGAAGAAAAACAGGTGGGGGGAGCAAGAGGGCGGGAATGGGTCGGGTGTGGTGACTCCTGTTATTACCAGTAAATATAGAACACGTACGGTACGAGCCTCCCATTCGATAACTCTATTCAACGATCGAGTGACGGAAGCCGTTGTTGCTCCCACTGTATAGGCGACCGGCGAACAGAAAGAAAGACGGCATGAGAGCGAAGGTGGAGGCTGAAGAAATTAGGGCGTAAACGGTGGAGCAAGAGGGAACAAGGGAAGGAGGAGGGCGAAGGAGAGGAGGGCGAGAGAGGGAAGAATGGGGGGAGAGTGGGGAACGTGGGAGAGGGAAGGGGGAATGGGGGGAGGGGATGAGGGGAGGGAGGAACGGGGGATGAGGGGAGGGAACAAGGAGGAGGGGAGGGAGGAGACGAGAGGATAGAAGGCCGGCGACTTTATGTACGTCGCTCGAGCACACCGGCGCACGGACCATGTTGTTGTCATTCTCTGACGTCATCGCGTTGAGCTCGAGGGAGGGAGTACTCGTGAATGTGGGAGGTGAAGAGGAGAAGAGAGGGAGAGGGCAAAGGGAGGCTCGAGGACAGGGGCAAACGTCGGAGGACGAACACTTTATTTTTAGCAGGCGCCTCCTCGGAAGTGCGGACTTTGACACTGACAGAACATTTCCTTACCTGCGCTTTGCCTCCGAAGCTGCGAGAGCTTCTGCTGGCCGGAAGAGGCTGCTATGATGCCCATAGCGTCGTCAGTGGTTGCAGGAGGTAGTACGAGCGTGGGGTGATCGACAGGACCGGTGAGTCGGAAGCAATCCGGAAGAGTCCGCTAGAGTTGTGCGATTTTGCCGATGTCCTCAAATGCCAGAAACACACCAGGAAAAGAACATGCAGACTGTCATAATACAACAAATATATACAGCATTAATAGAAGGATCCACGAGGACTCTCCGCGGCTGCACAACTTGAAATTCCTAATAAAGGACAACCGGTCTGATTGACATCGAACGGAGGCAAACCATATCCTGAGCAACAACCAAAAACAACTCATGGACACACATCCCAAACCGACCTAAGCTACGTGTGTGGCCTTGAGAGGAGGGAATGGATCGTCGTCCTTCCTCAGGAGCCTCTTCCTTGGCGACTCCTCGAGGAGCGGGAGGGACGAGAACACCCATCATCCCTACATTCCCGTACAAACAGACTCCCTTTATATGTCCAGTATCAATGTCATGGCGGTATGAAGAAGACCACGAGCGGTACATACCAAGAACGGCACATGCTGCCGATCGAGCCTCTGTCACGAACATTCGAGATACTTACACGGGTCAATCGTAAGATGCAGACGAGGAGGGTGGCGCACGAGGAGGGTGGTGCGGCGACAGTTTCCGAATCCCGATGACCGCTGCGTACGCTTTCACAGACTACTGAGCACAGAGGCAAACCATTCTCTATGTCACAGTGGACATCCGAACTCCTCTGACTCGGAGATGCAGGCTATCGTTGTTCAATCTCTATGTCGCACTATCGAGGAGCACAGGAAGGGTCACAGTTCGTTTTCTGAGAGACTTCGACGACAACCTATTTCTGCAAGCACACGTAACACCAGTTCTAGACGAAGATGATCGATTGGAGGAATTGAACAGAAACAGAAAGCAGTGGTGGGCAATGTGATGACCAGTGTTGTAGCAGCGACGGCGCGAGGCAAGGGAGTGCGAGCGATGATGTTGTACGAGTGAAGTATTCGGTGCCCTGCGAAACGCAAAGTGAACATAGCGACGTGAAGAGCGGCACGAGGTAGATTAACCAGCAACAGTGTCGCATACTGACAATCAGGAGAGGTCTTTGAAGAGAGTCGGACAGAAGAAGAATTGAACACGCGTTCGATGGTTAGTTTCTGAGCAGGAGAGGCCAAACGGACAGGGCACGAGACAAAAAGTGTACGTAAGCTGTTTGTACTTGTTGAAACGGGAGCCCGACGTCATAATTACGGCGGTGCGAAGGACCTTGTAAGCAAGGTAAACTGTGACCCATCATGTGAAGTCTCTCGGGCTCTGCTATACATTTCATGGTTTGAACATCGCGACAACGGGTGATCCTACGAGTGTCTCTATCTGGTGTTCCTGCTTCCTCTCTTTCTAGGCATCATACTGTGCAAAGATTCCCTAGACGTTGGGCCGTTACCAAGCCGTTACCCTCACTGCCTAGACGCTAAACTTTTATCTTGCCCATCGTGTCTGTAGTAAACTAAACACTCTACCAGCTTTTCATAACGACCGCGGCGCCTGAACATTAAATGGTACGTTTTGCGCCACCTTTTAAGTATCTAGTCATCAGGCCTCTGCGTTGGCTGCGTAGCTCGTGCATGTCTCTTCATCAAATCAGCATCGCTCAATCATGATCACTGTCCTTCAGTAATCATGACCAAAGTGTCATGTATGGGACGATCTTGAGATCATGAGAACTTTAAGCGCGGAATCCAGAGAGCGTATACTATCTTCTCCAAGCATTCGGGGGCGAAATGATACCATCTCTTTGCTGCACAACCACATCTGTGTGCGGAAAGAGGCACCGAGTACCTCCGTACCCACCTCGAGAATATCTTCATCTCTATTGTATATAATATTTGGCTTGGTACTCGACTTGTTACTTTGCTCAACAGTTCTGCGCCAGCCAGTGATATCTAAACTCACTGGTCTTGCTATCATCGCTTCCTGGGTCTCTTCCTTTCCAGGCTAATCAGGGCGCCAAGGACAGCAATCGCTCTCATAGGCATCTCGTCTGGTTTCTAAGCATCAGATCACTTCTCTTCGAATGGAGCTTCGTCGAAGATGACGGTAACAGGAAGGCCAGGTAGCCTCTCACCATCTCCCTCCACCAGTTGACCTGGCCGCGCAATGCTTTGTCTGAGTTCTTTCTCACTTCTCGCCTGGTGTTATCTATGCTTTATAACATCTTTCGCTCGGGCCGACCAGACTAATGTCACAATTGACGACACATACGGCGATATCGAGACACGCGCATTGCCCGTTTATAGTAGCAATGGGTGGTCAGTGGGACAGAACTGTCCTGGATGTTCAGCTCAGCCGAATGCGTCTCAAGCATTCAAAGGATCATGGCACGATGCGACACATCATCCAGAAGACCCGGATCCTGAGAGGACAGTGAACCTTACATTCAAAGGTGCGCACAGCAGTACTTCTCGTTCGACTGTACCAAACTGACAAAGCGTGTATTGCGATGTCGCAGGAGTCGCGGTGTATGTTTACTTCATACTCGCCAATAGTATCGGGTCCGAAGTCACTTCGAATACCTCCCTCTCCTTCATACTTGACGGCGAGCCTGTCGGGCAGTTCAATCACACTGCGACCTCCAGTCCGGACTATCAATATAATGTCACCGTCTACTCTAATTCATCCATCCCAGTCCTCCCGGAGTCACCGAACGGCCAGCATACGCTCTCTATCACGTCGGCTGGGAATACGCCTGATTCACTATTATTGTTTGATTATGCGATCTACACGTACGCTTTTTAAGGCCTTGTACTGCACTCGAGGTTCTTTACCACCAGTGTTGACATTGTCGTTGCCCCCAGTTTTGACACCGCTCTGAACGATCAGCCATCTTCGGCCCCACAATCTTCAAGCGCTTCTACCACAGGAAGCTCAACCCTCTCTAACTCAGCCTCCTCATCTCCCACATCTCTACTCGATCCGACCAGTAGCTCGAAGCCCCATTCGAATGGTGCTACCATAGGCGCTATCATCGGTGGCGTCGGCGGTGCAATAGTCTCCATCGCTCTCCTTGTGTTCTATCTTCGGCGAAGAAGACTCACTGCGCAGCGCCTTACCGCCACTCCCCATCCTTCAACAGTTGAGAAAGGACCCGCATTCATCGAGCCGTTCATCACCTGGAATCCACGAGCGCGTCACCGTGCTTCTGTGCCTGACTCGACCACCACCTCGTCCGCCACCCCAGTCGAAGAACGCCGACAAGGGAGAACTCGAGGTCCCAGTCATCGAACCGGGCGTATTAACCCCGTTCGTGCTATGTCTGACAGAATTCCGGGGCGCGCGGGCGGGACGTCCTCGGGCTCTTCCAGGCGGACGACGACCACAAGCGGTCAGAGTGGTGTTGAAGATGTGAGGCGGCAGATGGCTGATATGAGGGTTGAGATGCATGCGTTGAGGATGCTGCACTTGGCGAGGAGGGAGGAGGCTGGTGGTGATGGTGGTGACGATGAGCCACCGCCGGAGTACGAGGAAGAGGCGTAGGTGACATGGGCATGGATGTGTGTATTTGTATAGATCGGGGCACTCTGGGATACTTACTCCAGTTGTGGTTTATGACGTCTTTCGGGTGTTTGGAGGTGATTTGGATGTATTTGTAGCGACCTGTGAACCGACGAGATCGTCTATTCGCAGATGTTAGAGCTTCACGGAACGTATGACGGTCGACAAAACCTGACTGCTCAAAATACTACACCTTTCCAGGATAGATATATTGACCCTCGAAAAAGCAAGAAATTAAACGCATGTATCATCCTTGACAAAAAAAATCATAGCTGGTGGTCGTGTCGTTGGTCATCCGTCTCTCATCACCGAATGTACAAAGGTACGCGCCACCGCCACCCGAATCCGCCTTCATCCCCATCGCCCACTGCCTCTCGATCGAGCGCCATATACTCAGTATTTGGCGAGCATCCAGACATTGTGTCAAGAAATCACTTGTGACTTCGAGTAAGGAGGGAAGCTGGCCCATCTTCGTCTTCCGAATCCGTATCTTCCGACGCCTTCGTGAGCCTCGCAAGTAACGACCCATCCAACGGTCCTATGGGCACCCCAATTCAAACATGCATCAGCACCAACATCCGACACTTCCTCACCACCAGCTTCTACACACAGAGAAAAAAATTCCAAAACAAAACAAGACTCACGTGCTACACCCACACCTCTCCTTCCTTTATACGCCGCCAACGGACTCGGAGTCGGACTTGGTGTCGAAGTCGCGAAGGAAAGATTTGGATCCGAGAATCCTAGCGAGTATGATTTTGCGAGATTATATGGGTCGGAGGCCGCAATGCTTGATGATATGGAGGATGAGAAGGGAAGCTGGCGTTGGGGAGTTGTCTGTCCGTAGCCATCAGTCCTCTGAAATGCACGTACTACACTAACATTAGAAATCACTTACGTTTGGCGAGAGCCCAAGTTTAGATCCAGAGCGTGGTGCTGTTCCCGTACTCGATCGTAGGATTGAGGCGGCGGGAGAACCGGGCGCAGGGGCTGGAGGTGGAGGGATGGGGGATGGTGCAGGCGCGGGTCGTGGAGGGGATTTACGAGGGAAACGGATAAAGTAGGTGGCGTAACCGATGTTTAACAAGAAGACTGTAAGAAACCCAGCATCTATACAAGTACACATTAGCATTGGTATCAATGACATAAGCAATAAAAGATAGAGGGCGCACTGATGAGAGCAAGCAATAGGTCCCACCACGAATTATCTCTTGGATGGAGGAGTATCCACAAAGTTCTCGGTATCGAGGGTACCGGAAGTAAAAATGTGAATGTTACAAGGGCGAATGTAGCGACCATGTTGTCTCGCAGTCGGATGGCTGCATCTCCAGGATAGAAAGGCGTGGCCTCAGACATGAAGATGGTTAAGTTCGAACGCGTCTCTAGAGAAGTAGAGGCGATATTTTTGTGAAACAAAGTATTCGTATCAAACGTATGTCTGAAGGCCTGTTGCTAGAGGTGCTGGTAGACTGGAGGGCTGGGGCTAGAGAGTGACGGTACGTTTGCAAAGAAAGATTCGTCCGACTGAAGCGCGACGCGTTCAAGGTCACGTGCGCATTTTGTTGTTCTTGTGTGGCGTTGTCCTCCGTGGCACCCAGCAATATTGATCCGTGAAGCAGAAACCAGGTCGCAACGTGCAGAAGTATATGTATTAGGCGGTGCAGATCGTAAGACAGGTAAGCATTAAGAAGACATCATGTACAAGCAGTAAGACAAGAAGCGCAAGACGCGGGCAGGTACAAGTTATGTGGGATACAGTAAAACAAATCAGAGCAAGAAGACGAAAACGGACAGTGAGTGGGCTGGGCGCTGAACAACTACGCTGGAGAGTATTCAGCGACGATAACTATGTGAGTAGCACGGAGTTTCATCAGTAAGTTGAATGCCCTCGAAACCATAGAGGTGAACTAACCTATACACATCCCAGATCTGTTCAGAGAATACTGTACGGCCATCAGTCAGCATCAGACCCTACCGGCTCGCAAAATAGAGAGAACTCACCTCATATTCGCTCCTTCCGCTCAAAAGCATCACATCTCCATGTAGCAAACTCAGCCTGACCAGCTCATGTGCCATCGACTGCCCAGGTTGCCTCTTCGTGTATGCCTTCTGAACTGCTGAGCCCGACTCTTCTACATTCGGAGGTGGCATCGTTCCAGCGCGATTAGGACTCGGGCGAGAATGCTTGGGCAGAAAAAACGAGAAGGCCGTGTCTGATCCAAGGTTGAGGACTGCGATATGGGAAGCAGGGTCGGATGTGCGAAAGACATTTTTCGCCTGCTCGAATTGCATCAGCGAGGCAGGAAAACGATAGTATACGGCGGTACGAAAGAGGCAGAACGTACCTTGCCTTCGCCATGCCAGGCCTGGACCACCATATTCTTCAACCCCGCCTTACAGTTCTCCTCCCCATTCGAAAAGATCCTCCACTCCATCAACTCCTTCACGGCTTCGATCACGTCCGGCCAGGCTTGCTTTCCCTTCCCGGTGAGTTCAGTCTCCTCTTCGCCAGCAGCCTCCTGTAAATCGAACGAAGCGCTGAAGACGTTTCCACCCGGCTTCCTCTCCAATAAAATCTTCTTCTGAATATCGACGAATAGACTTGACGGCTCCTCTTGATCGGATGGTTTGTTGGTGACGAATATATGGCGTAGCAACGCCTGCTGTAGCCCATGTTCCATTACCACTGCCGACGAAGACGCAACGGGGACTGAAGAAACCGGATGAGGCGCAGATGGGGTCGAGCTACCTGAGTTCGCCGTGGAGCCGGTGGAATGCGTAGAAAGGCTTGGAAGATCGTACGAGAACATTTTGACACCGTCTTTCCATTCCTCCACCTTAGGTGGCCGTATCGTCTCCTTGTCGTACCAATCCATCAATCGACAGTCCCGCGCGGAGGACGCATTCCACAACCATCCCTCTCCCTCTTGCGTTTCGGCGTTGCCCTTCTCGTTCTTGGATGCCTGTTGCGTATCCGCCTCCGCCTCCGCCACAGCGTGATTTCGCAGGTGGCGCCGTCGTTGACAGTGTAAACTCTCGCAAACTCGATGGCGAAGAAACCGCTGCGCATTGACACGCCCGCATTCGAAGCAGAAGTAACCGGCAGGGAAATGATTGTCTGGGAAAAATTCGCGAGAAAAGGGAAGGAAGAGGGTGAGAGGAAGGAGATTGGATGCGTCCATTTGCTCCTCCGTGAGGTACGACATGAAGGTCCGAGGACCGCCCATGAAAGACGCATATGCTGGAGGCGCGATGGGTGGGTATGGTACGGGTGGATACGTGTCTGCCATGGCCGCGTTGAAGCCGTGCTGTGCGTCGGAATTGAGGCGAGGCGCGATGGGTGGGTATGGTACCGGTGGATACGTATTTGCCATGGTCGCATCCAAGCCGTGTGCTGGGTCGGTATTGGAGGGGCTTAGAGGAGAGGACTCCCACCACGGTCGTTCACAGGTAGCAAGCCGTTCTTCATAGTCCGGAGAGCACCTGTCGAAAAGGCGGCCCTCGCCACCTGGACACCATTCGAGAGTGATTCGCCATGTTTTGGTGATGGTACGACCTGAAGAACTGACTAGGATCGTCCCGTTCGGTTTTGTGGTAGGAACGTTTGCTGGGAGGACGTCGATGCTTTCCTGATGGTCGATTAGGAGATGATTGACAGTACAACGGGGGATATTAAAAGCGCACCTTAATCGTACGGACATTGAAGAGTCCTGCCCAGGCATGTGCCACTTCATCGGGAAGCAGCCAAGGAATGATAGGAGAAGATCTCGAGACGATAACGGACAGGGGAGTTCTCAGTCGATTGGCTTCTGTGAAAGGTTCGATGACTTTAGGATCTGGAGGAACGACGGAGTCTATGTTATCGCCCTTCGTGGACAGCGTGGAGGGTCCGGGGTTGAGAGTAAGATGTCTGATGGTTGAAGGCGAGGCGGTAGACTCTGGTGGGGTAGGTAACCACAGATGATTGATCGGTTCGAGGCCTTGGAGAACGTAGGGAGGATAGGACGGTGGACGAAGAAATGCGAAATCTGGGGCAGTAGATGGATCTATGTTCGAAGGGCCCTGAGAATGAGCATCCGCCGCGGATTCGCTCATGGTATCGCACGGAGGAAGACGAAGATCTCGGTCCAGTATGTCTTCCGAAACCGCATCGTCCTCGGGATACTGAAGAAACCCTTCGATGACATCGTCCGCTGGTGGACTCGGTGGACCATCCACCGTGCTCACTTCAGGGACCTCAGACATTCCAGAAGGTTTTGAGACACAGGTGGCGCCACTCGGAATGGAGCAGTACGGCAAATGCGAGCTGGATGGCGTCGTGTCGCATTCCACGTCGAAATCCATCAACGATAATGTTGCTATAAGATCGTCTACAGCCTTAGGGTTTCCGTCGAACTGAGCCTCGACTTGAGACAGAGGCATATCGAGGAAGCATGGATGTTCAATGAGAGAGGCTTCGGGAGGCTCTGCGGGAGGGTTGATATGGTCGATGGGACGAGAGACGTGAGGAGGGTTTTCAAGATCGTTGAGGGGAGAGGCTGGTGGCGACAGCATTTCCATACCATTGTCGACATTCGAAGGGTGGGCTGGGACGTGCGAGGGTTGAGCATCGATATGGGGGAAGGGACAATCAGGTGCTTCCGTACGTGCGATAGGTGAGGCTGACGGCGCTGGTGAACCCATAGTACCATGTTCGCTACTTGAAGAGAAAGCCGGACTATGTTGACGGTGTTCATATGAGGAGGGAGGAGGAGGTTTGTACGAGGGAATATAGGTGGATGACGTCGGGATCTCTCCGTCTACTACAGTTTGCCGAACACTGCAGAAGATCGTCAGCCCGTTTTTGAGAGACGGTGATAGTCCGTGGATAGTGAATGAAAGCAGAACTAACATCGATAACTTGATTGTACGGCCATCCCACCTATCCTCGCTGTGGCTCCCAAATTCACCAGTATTCCCGAGCATCACAACAGGCGTCCCATGGCTGTCCACCACCGAGTTTCCGTCTGCTTTAGCCAGAGAAGTTATCGCGTTGTCGAACTCCTCACGAGACTAGAAGGGAAGACCAGAGCGGGCTCAGAAACGAGGTGGACGCGCACGACAACAGCGACGACTTACTGAGGCCCATACCCGTGGATAAGTACTCAGGATACAGCGCGGGGGTCCTCGTAAGTCTCCCATGTTTGGAAACTGCTTTGTAGTACGCCATGGGCCAACGCTGCGCGGTTCTGCGTTAAATGTCATGTATGAGCTCCTGGACGAAAATAAGATGTCGGACGTGTACTCACTCTTGGGAGCCTTCACTTTGACACTGACAATCACATCCTGACCTCTCGTATCCGCTGTCATTTCTGTCCTCTCCTTCAAGCCTTCTACCGGACGCTCGGCTACGATGGCGACCTCACTGCCAAGGCACGGCGGAGCAAGACGAATTGCAGACTTCACACCTTCCTTCTGTTTCCCCTTGCCCTTCCCTCCTACCCTCGACTTCTTCTGCTCACTCACATCCACTCCGTCCAGTTGAACCGCCTTACGCTTCCCCTTGCCCTTTTCAGCCGCGATAGCCCCCTTCTGCTTCTCCTTGCCGACCTCAGACCGTACAACCGTCTTCCCTTTCCCCTTCCCAGCCAACACTACCCCCGCCCTCTTCCCCTGCCCTTTAATATCCGATTGCTCCTTCGTCTGCAACTCCAAAGTCTTCTGGATACGCGTCGAGGCTCGCGTTTGACGCGTCCCAGCTAACCCTCTCATCACCACTGCCTCTGCTGCCTCTTTCCTCGCCTTCTTCCTCGGTTCATCCTCCTCACTTACACCGCCGGTACCTTCAACCAACCACTTCCTCTTACACCGCGTCCTCTGAGAACCCTCCGAACCAGGAAGAATGTCCCAACCCTCTCCGAGCCTACGACATTCGACGCCGCGTTTCTCGCACCTCTTGCATTTCGGGTGTCCACGAGAACACACTTGTCCGATTTTGGGACTCGCGCATAGAGCACAGCGTTTTGCGACGACTAAACGAGGCCCATTGGGTAGTTGGGAAGCGTCAGATGGGGAAGGGTCAGAGTCGGTAGGAAGGACGAAGATGGCATTGAGCTCTATGCGACGGTCGTATTTGTCGGGAAGGTCGGCTTCAGTAGCGCGGCGAATGTCAGGATGCCAAAGACGAACGAAGGGCGGTATATCCGGTGGAGAAAGACGCGTATCGGAGACTTTAGAGCGTTCGACTGCTGGTTTCATGGTCACGGAGAAGAGTCACGGCGACGGAGAGTCTTCAAGCTATGTCGACGAGGTTGGCGGTCAAGTGTCGGTCGGTGAATCCTTCTAAAATCAGAAAAGATGAGAACACGCACCACATGAATCTTTCTCCGCGTGAAGTGAGAGCGGGAAGAGGTTGATTCAGAGAGCGAGTGCGGGAATCCAGTACAAGCCACATATTCGGTCGAAGTCATGAACAACGTCAACGAAAATCCCACAGCAGAAATATTATCCACATTATAAGTATGTGAAATGGTGGAATCTAAAAACCTTCATAGGCAGAGTGAAGGTTGATGCAAACCAAAAATTCAGGGTGACCAAGAGGTGTTGGTCTGTAAGAAGAATGAGTATTTCAAAATATGCCTCATTTTCAGACATTTTCGGGTCCTTCCATGCCATTATGGTGGGCGCTGTCACATTTGATCACCAGAAATTGGAACGATACAGAGAAGATAGAGAACATAATCATCATTGTGGTATGGTATATAAAGTCAAATATTATTACAGCTATTCGGGGGGACATGGCTCCAGCTCATCCACTAGGACAATGAGGTCAATTCTGAGAAGCGCAGGTAAACAGCAGGAGGATACATGAGACGGACATCATGTTAAATAACGTAGATAGTTGCACAACAATCTGTCTCGCAGTGAAGAACAAGTGAAGAGAGTTGGAAGAGAGCACAAAGCGGTTGTACGGGGAGCCTAGCCTGAGCGGCGATTCCCGAAAACTGTACTAGGCGAGCTAAGAAATCGGAAATGGTACGACCTTGATTGATTTGTACAACTGGGAAAGAAAATATTAACGGCAACCATGAAACAAACATCGATTTTTGTTAACATACACATTCAATCTATGAGAGGGATTAATGACGATGATACGTACCAAGAAAAGGTGGCGTAAGTAACACAAAGGTGGCGGGCGCAACCCTCCTCCGAATCATGGGCTAAAACTCTATCGGCTGTCCAGTGTGGGCATCCCAGAGCCGAATGACACCAATCTCCGAGGCCGACGCGATACGCTGACCGTCTGGAGAAAAGGCCACCGAGTCCACATCATTTTTGTGGCCTCGGAAAGGCTCAAAAACCTCCTTCCTCGTCTTCACATCCCAAACACGAACGGTGTGGTCCAGCGCACCAGACACAATATACCTTCCATCCGGAGAGTAAGCAACAGAACATAATTCGTTGGTGTGACCTCGCAGGGGTTCCGTCACTTTTTTGCCGGTCTTCAGATCCCATATGTGGATATTGTAATCGGCACAGCCAGAGGCAATGCAAGTTGAATCAGGCGAGAAAGCAACAGAGTAAACAGGCTTCGGGTGGCGAAACGGTTTTCTCGCCATCTTACCCGTCTTTGCATCCCAGAGCTTCATCGTGCCATCGAATGAACCAGATGCGATGTGTTTTCCGTCTGGGGAAAATCGGACAAAGTAGACCTCCGCTGAATGTCCTTTGAGTGGCCCGTAAGCTTCTGCCATAGCATGGACGCTCCAGACACGAACAGTGCAATCTCTGGAACCCGATACGATATATTGTCCATCCGGCGAGAATCCGACAGATAGAACAGCATCGGTGTGCCCTCGCAACGGTTGGTCCTTCTGTATACGGGTCACGATATCCCAGACTCGAACAGTCTGGTCGCTAGAGCCGGAGACGACGAAGAATCCGTCTGGGGAGAACTGAACAGATTGGACGGCGCCTGTGTGGCCCTCAAGCGGGCATACAGCTTCTGCTCTGGTCTGAGCATCCCATATACGTATCGTGCAATCTCTACTTGCAGTGACTAGATGTTGGCTGTTTGGCGAGAATGAAACTGAAGTGACCCAAGACGTGTGCCCGTAGAGAGGCTGACGGCCAGTTACCGGAATCGTCTTATTGACGATGTGGCCTACAATTGAACCGGCCACATCGCTTTTGCCGTCAGGAGAGAAGCAGACAGAGCATACCCACTCCGCAAAGGGGCGAATGGGAGCAGTGGTTAGCCGGCCAGTTTTTGTGTTCCATACGCGATATGACGAATCAGTGGACCCAGAAACCAAATGTGTGTTGTCGGGCGAAAAAACGAGCGACGTGATCCAGCCCGTATGGCCGCATAAAATGGGGGGGGAGTGCACTGCCAGCACGAACGTCCGATATACGGATGGTGCCGTCGTAAGATCCAGAGGCGACAAGATGACTGTCTGGGGAAATGGTAAGGGCAGTGATGGCGTGGTCGTGTCGGGAAAGGATAGATGGCGTCGGGGAGACGTCGGCTGGGGACAGGAAGTCCCAGACTTGGATAGTCCCATCGTATGACCCAGCCGCGAGAAGTGTATCATCCGTGGAAAATGCGAGAGACATAATGGGACCAACATTGGGATCCATCAATAGAGTACCAATCATTTCGCCCGTGAGACTATCCCACATTATTATCGTGCCGTCGTGAGAGCCGGAAGCGATGCGGGCTCCGTTGGAAGAGTATGCCAATGCACCAACATCGTCGACATGACCTTTGAGCACATCGCTTGTGCCTGTCCCAATGGCCCAGATGCGGACTGTGTGATCGCAGGAGCCAGATGCAAAACGATCGTCGTGGGGTGCTGCAGCAAGACACAGAACAGCACTCGTATGACCCTTGAATTCCTTTAGCACAGTTAGCGGGGATCTATCGAAGGTGTCCGTTCGCATCCTGTGCAAATAGATCGCATCGTTGCGCGCTTTTACCGCGATAAAGTGTCTTTCATCCGGAGAGAACGCTGTCGCAGAGAAGAGATTGGCTGAATCTATAAAATAAATTCATGAGCGGAAGAAACGGTTGCGTAGTATCGAAGAACGGTTTACCGAGGTCGAAATCCTGGTGCGTTCGCCTTGCAGTAGCTTGGAAAGCATAAGGAAGAGGTCCGCCGATCATGCCCTCGACTACTGGCTGTGGTAATTCCCGGAAGGCACGCAGGCCGTCAGCTGAAAGAATGTTTGTTATCAGAATACCGCCATATGCACACGACGAAATCATCGCAACAAACAGCTCCCATGTCTCCCATATCGAGCTCGGGTTCTTACACGACCCAATATTCCCTACAAGCTCGTCGGCACGGTCGTAGAGGTCTTTTTCGATGATATCGGGAAGAGTAAAAAGGTTCTTCCAATTCTTCGTGTCGGGACCGATACACTCTAAGGAGGCTTTGGGATGATAAGGGTCAAATTTCAATGCGTCATGGTGAAGGACAGAGCTATGAATCTTTTGGCCCAGACGAATATGACGACCTGCTCCGAGATGAGGTCTATGGCCAAGTCACTGGTTAATATCAGACGAAATAGGAGCACAGTGGCATTGCGCGCATACCTATTAGTCTGACCGTGTTCATTGCGATACGTCAGTCGTTTCCAAGGAAGCGCTTCAAACAGCCACCAGACTGTCGTGAGTGACTCATGAACTGCCAAGTTCGCTTTGATTTCCCAAGCCGTGCTGACCGGGAGCAGGCGTAAGCCAGCAGCACTAGCTTCATATGACATCCATCTCAAAGGAGGCTGACTACGATCCATCTCTGGGTTGGGAACATTTCCTCCGCCACTACAATGGAATGTCAGCGTGTGATATTCTAGTTGGAATGGAGTCGAGATGAGGGCTTACATGTCAGAGTGAGTGCCCGCGAACCAGACCTCTTTCGTTTGCGGTACCAAGTCGTGGTGCATGTTGCCATCCACTGAGGACTCGGCATCGGTCTGTCTGTGCTGGTCAGGAGCAGCGCTTCCCTCGTATGCGTACTCTGGAAGGAACTTGACTCGTCGCTCGTCTAGGGCGAGGGCGTGACGGAAGAAGCAAACATGCTTCATACCCGAAGTCGTTCCCGGCAGAGTTTTGTCCCGGAAGATACCAATAGACGATACGGTATCCCTAAGATTGAAGACCCCTCAATATCGTAGAAAGAGTAACATGCACTCGCAGAGCGCACCATGCCCCTACGAAGTGGACGCTTATCGCTCTCCCGAACGTGTCCTTGAACCGCTTGGCCATTTCTCTTGCGTTATCGGACTAGATGACCGATCAGCAAAATCGGAGGGGACATTTCAGAAAAGGCCAAACGAACCTTTCCTGTATCGGCGTAGAGCTCGAAGGCGCTTGTGAAAGGGGGTGCGTGAGATAACTTGCGGAGCATGATGGACTACTGTACATACAATGGGATTTGCGCGGCATTACCTTCGTGAATGAGTCCGACCTGTAGCGGCGCATATCAGGCTCAGATTGTCAGTGGCCAAGTAACTCATTGCTAAACGCACCGTCTCGATCATCGCTGAAAGGCAGCGAACTTGGTACGCTCCACGAGAATCCTAGAGTCGGGGAGGTACTATGCGAGCTTAACGTTGTATTTTACGAAAGGCTGCTCAAGTTCCTTACCGAAGAGAAAAATCCTGTCGCCTGTATGATACCTCTCGGAGAGCCACTGGTATGCGCTCAGCACAGTCTTCTCGAAGTTCCTAAAATACCGCCTCAGACTGAGCGGTAAGCCGGATACAGAGGATGAATGCTTACCACGCGATCGCGAGGTCGACCTTGTGTCCGAGGACCTGCTTGTAAAAGGTCCACGACCTGAACGACGGCCTTGCGTACGTGCCGATCCCACTGTTGTAGAACGTGACTTGGGTGTTGTCTTTCTCGAGGAGATGGTATAGCTCGATAACGTTCGTGTTCTAAGGTTGAAAAGAGAAGGATAAACGAGCACCACAAATATCCAGACTAGATCCCCATGGTCTCCTGCCCGATGCCTACATTAGTGCGCTTCTGTAGCGAGGCTACGAAGCTGGCATACCTTTTCGCCGAACTGGTTCGATGTCCCATCGATGCAGACCACCAGATTCCTCCCTAGCGTTTCGAGACACTTGCAACCATCGCTCCTCTGAATCGTGCTCGGCGTATCATTCGCAGCCTTTCCAGTAGGGCTGGCTTTTGGCTGATTCATTATGAAGTATGAGCTAGCAGTAGAAGAAAGTGGTGAACTGTGCAATGAGTCGTGGTCTCTGGCTGATTCCTGAGCGTCGCTTATATGTCCACCGGCAAGAGACCTGCAAGCACTATGAATATTCCCATGCGGAGGTAGCACCACTGCCACAAGGCTGCCCCTACCCACAACCACTGGTTTCCCAGACTCATCAACTCGTGGGAGCAGTAGAAAGGAATGGAAGTTGCATTGTATTCTCATTCGACACCAGAAGATCTGGTCTTATGAATATGTTCAAGCGTGTCTCGGGGTAACAAGCAGCGAACGACGAAATTAGGGTTCACTGACATTCAATTGCAGCACCATAGGGCCGTCGCATCGGGAAAACTCCTGCGTTTAGACCCCAGTATCGGAAAGGCGAAGTGCCTACACAGTTTGTAGCACCTCCTCTCACAAGCCCTCGTATGGCTACTGTACGCCATCGAGAACGCAACGAGAACGAATAGAACCGTCGATTCACCGTGATTGTTTGTTGGCGAAGGTTGCCACCTGGGACTTTTTCACAACAGTTTGAAGCAGTAGGTCGAAAACCAGAAGTATATAGCGGGAAATCAAGGCCTTGTCGACTCGACCACGACAGCGCATATGTTGAAGAAAGAAGAGAAACATTCAATTTTGATTGACTGCGAGCGGCAAACACCGAATCTCCGCTCAAATCAACAGTTAGAACCAAGCCCAAAATGGAAAGGGCGACCGCCACTCCTCTCTTTTTATCATCCTCGCCCTTGCCACTTATCTTAGCCATAACAGGGTCTGTTTTAATCTGCAACGTGTACGTTAATAATTCCGCCATCTTCAATGAGTATTAGCACTCACGTGATGTACAAGAAATTCACGCTAGTCAAGGTGTGTTTGTCGAAAACGAATGACAACATACCTGAACTTTGAGGCAAACGAATAGCTAACATATCAATTTCAGTCTCATCATTGAGATGTCTATCATTGGTGGGCCATCTATTCCTACCGCCAAGGATGTCCTGCGGTCGTACCTCAGGCATGGGCCACCTTCGGACGAGGAAATATTGAAGCTGGATGGATTCATTGATGTCGTTCGAGATTCCGCCGACAAAGTATGTCCTGAGCCCTACCGAATACTACTCATGATCTTAGTCATTCTTATCAGCTGATGGAATCATGTACAAAACCCGACACGACTTCAGCCAGTCTCTTCGTCATGGCGCGCGCGTACAGCGACTCCCGTGAAGACATCATCCCTCCCGACGCCCTTGTCAAGATCTTTCTCTGGCATCTCTCTTCCGACAAGGTCCCCTCTAAATTGACACCACCAGTCGAAAATGACGCGTCAGAACACGCTTGGGCTTGTCTGCTGGGTCTGGGACACCCGAAATTCACCGTCGCATTGGGCGATAATGCTGACTGGCAGCGTCGGATTCTCAAAAGTTGGCCTGGGATCTTCAAGTGGGCCAAATTTATCTTCAACCAGCGTGTCACTCCAGAATCCGACTCACAAGACGCGAAAGAGGTCCTGAGCGTCCTTGCGTACTTGATTTGCTGTTTCTCCACCATACCTAAACTCGCCGTCGAACTTCGAAAGACTGGTGGTCTGATCGACCTGCTAACGCGCCTCTGGGTACACAAACACGCAGAGACCTACCATGCATCCTCGGCACTATATCTCACGCTGAACGGCTGCATGGCCAAGGAGCTCGACGTCGTTTGTAACGCTGGCGGAGGTCCGCAGGAGGTGGCCAAACTCGCTCTCAGCCGGCTCAAGAAGGCAATGAACACGCCATCGCCGTCTGCTATACACATCTCCACACATACCTATGTTCTGAACAATCTCGGACGACTTCCTCGCCATCCACTCACAGCTTGCGTCCTCTCCGAACACGCCGCTTGGAATGTCACTCGCATGCTCGTCATCATCTCGAAACTCATCGGGTCCAGTTTGAAGCCCGAGCGATACCTGCAGGAATGCGTCTACGCAGGGTTCGCCTTCCTCCGATACGGCTTCATTCGCGATGACAGTTACAAGTGGGTTTGTCAGTCGCTCGACGCCGGTCTTCTCCCGGTGATCATTGAGTTGAGTCTTGTGGTCGAGAATATCGACCACCACCATCCAAAGGAGTGTTTACGCCACATCTTGCGGGAAACACTTCCAAAGCATATGATCTACAAGTCAGTGATCAAGGTCATGAAGCGGGAGATGGAAGATGTGGATGCCGAGATGGTAGATCGGAGGGTTCGAAAGAGTTATTTGAAGGAGGATTGGATGTCATTGTTGCTGTTGACGGAATTGAGGAGCAATGTGGCGCAGCTGCCGAAGAGTCTGAGGCCTGGAGGTGTCGCTTGCGATAATATTCGAGTGGGTACTTCTGATATTTCACGACCGAGTGACTGCTGATATATTTCCCAGTGCAATCGGTCGGGGAAAAAGAACGAATTGCGGCGCTGCACGGGCTGTCACTACGTTTACTTCTGCTCTAAAGAGGTTCATTTACCCCGATTTTATCTTCCTGTCCCACGCTAACATGTCTTGTTGGTAGTGCCAAGTTGAAGGCTGGCCAGAACACAGGCCAATGTGCAGACTCAAGAATAAGCAAAACATCTATCGCGGTCCGTTCACCCTCTTACCCACATCTGCTTATCCATCACTCACAACCACGTAGCCGGCTCGCAGCTCATGTTCTACGAGAGCGACGCCAAATTCTTTCGCGAGCTCTTCGCCTCAGACGCCAGCGTCCATCTTCCGCACCTCCGCAAACTTGCAGCGCGTAAATTCCCGAAAGAACCCGGCGAGAACTTTGTCATCTGTATCGACTATACGAACCCCGAGTATCCCGCTGGGACGTGTTCGCTGAAGAATATCAACACGTACAAGTTCCAAGACCTGGGTGGAGACGACGCTGAGATAGAGAATATGAAAAGGCAGGACGCTGAAAAGCTGAAACAGTATGTCCGCTCTCCGTAATCCATGTCTGAATCGAGTCCGTCGCCCTGACATGTCTTTATTGCGTTATGTCAGGGTCCGCCAGTATCCAAAAGAGTTCACGCTCATCGAGGGAACCTTCGTATACGGCGAACAAATCTTCAGTCGCAACCTCATCACGCGTCCAAACATCTGGGTCAATCGCGTATCTTTTGACAACGACGACGACAGCAAGTGGGCATGGTCGAGATGCGAGAATGGGCCGTCGGGGCCTGATCTCTTGGCGATGCTGGCGTCGGCGGACAGCCCGTACGATGAACTACAGAACAACTTCAGTGGTATGAATATGGAGGATATAGATTGAAGTTTGAGGCGCGTTATCATGTTCTTGGCCAAGCGGACACCGTGCTCGGGTCGACGGGCTATTATTTGTGCTCACATTGTATTGTGCTTCTTGTTGTACTGCGAGATGTTGTACCCCTAATATTTACCGTTATGGGTCCACTGTGCTGCGTCGAGTCCAACCTCTTTCCTGCCATATATTCCCCTCTAACTGGCTCACTGGATGTTCCACTGCACGAGTAGCAGTTACGTTTTCTTTGGCGCTCGTTCTCTTTCATTGCCAGAATCTAATGAGCGGGAAAGCCACGTTATGTATGTTCGGGCGTCCAAGCCCACGTTGGCGCTTGTGCTATGCTGGGACGCTCCCTAGGTTCGTGCGCCCATGTCCACCTACGCAGGCTCGTCCTCGGCACACGCTCGAGGTGATATTGTCTCGCAAAATGACCAGCTCTCCCCGCATGGGTCAATCTCTCTAAAAAGTCCACCACGTTCTCTTGTCGAGTCACTGTCTAGTGCGGACCGTGACAAGCCCAATACCCATGGTGCATCATCGCAGATCGAGACATATTCTCAAGAGCAAGCTTCCAGTCGAGGTATCCTTTCTCCTTTTCCCCCTTGGTTATCATAGAACGTTGCGGTGATCTGCAACTACCATCTAGCGACTAATGCCTCCGGGTCGGCGAGCCCCGGGATCGGTTCTCTCTCGCAAGATCAGCAGCAGGATCAAAATCCGAGTCGTAGCACACCTCCCACGAGAACGTCTTTCGATGAGATGTATCTGCAGACACATCGGCTGTCGGTAACAGGTGGAGATCTGAATGTAGATCGTGCAGATGAAGATGGGAATGGCACGACGTGTACGAATGACGGTGCGGATGCGTATTTTCGTATGGCTTCCTATCCTACTCGATATCTTCTTCGTAGTAGTAGATCCTTCTGTGCTTACATGATCGTCATCATGAACTAAGAGCAGGAAAATGGCCCTTTGTCTTCTGTCAAGAGTTTTGATACTGGAAGAGTGCGTATATAATGAAAGTCCATTTTACAGTAGCGCACCGGCATTCATCATCACCCCTAGAACAATCAGATAAACGATGACCATCAAAACGGTACAATACGTTCCGCACCATCCTCAACACCAATAACACCACTCCAAAGTCGACTATCCATCCCAGTAAGTCTAGCCTCAACATCCCTATCATTTCCACTTTTTTTGTGCACGCCGAGCGCTGACCCTACGTATCCAATTCTCCAGTCATCTGTAGGCCGTCACGGTGTGGGCAGCAGACAGTCAACGCCGCCCCCCACTACGAATCACATCCTTCATCCGTTCGACCGTACGCGGGGTCGACATGAAACGTCAAACACTCGAGCAGCAGGCTCGACACCCATGACTTCTACAAAATACGCCGCAGGGAACAGTGGCCGGGAGAGACACCGTGACGACGATGCGACTCGGGCGATGAGCTCCGTTGAGTCGTATAACCGAATATTCGAAAGACTAGGGACGGTCGCGTTCTTCGGTGACTCGCCTTTCCTCTCTCCATCTATGTAAGCCAATGAATGCTCACTGACACTATGAATTACCTGTCTCTGCCTGCCTGTTGTTCGAAACGAATCCAAAGGCGCAAGCATCGCATGGGCCTCCGTCTTCGGTGCCCAACGCGGCAACGTCCTCTCCCTCGCCTGGTCCGCCTCCCTCTTCATGAGCGCCTCCGTCATCGCCGGCTCCGCCTCCCTAATCACCTATTCCGACTAAATCAACATAGACCGGGACATGTTCGCTCGTCGCGTTCTTCGCGCACTCGCAATTCTAACCGCGGTGCTGGCGTTGGCTGGGATATGTATGCTGTGTGTCGCGTCGTTTGATTTGGATAAGATACCGGATGAGTTGGATGGGAGGGTGAGAGGGAGGACGAGGGCGCCAGGGGTTTTTACGTTGGGGGTTTCGGGGGTTGCGGTGGGGTGTGCTGTGGCGTTGAGGGTGGCGTATTCGAATAATTTGTATAGGTATCGTTTGTAGCGTGCGTGAAACTCAAGTACTTACTTAGTGTCACAGTCGGGGACTGCCAGATCGACTTCGTTTGGGGTCGGGGATCTCGTCTTTCCAGCGTTCGATTCGTGAGAGGTCCTCTCTGGGAAGAACTGACTGTGATAGTATGATAGGTAGCTGTTCTGCTAACAGTCGTGATTGTTGATTAGTAGATGTACCGAAAGCAGGATAGAAAGACGCATACTGATCATCTTTGGAGCTCGTTCGAGTTCAAAAGGAACGCCATCTTCGAGGGCGTTGAGGACTTCTTCTACCCAATAACCGGTATCTCTGAGGAAGATAAACTGCGAAGACGTAAGGTCGTCAATAATGATGCGCAGTAAGAGACGAGGATGAATAGAGGATCAACCTTTGCTCTCATGTCGGGGGTGCTCTGCACAGTCAGAGGTCAGTAGGTCGACAGTCAATGCGTTAGGTGTTAGTAAGAAGTGGCTGCCGCACCTCTGCTGACCATCCGGAAGCAACGAGTTGGCTCAGCTCTTTGTTCTTGCTCTAGCAGGGTAAAGAACAGAGCCAACTTCAAATTTGTGAAAACTACTGTAAAAGAAGAAAAAAGATGATCTTGCCAGTTCGCCTCGTGTGGACTCGAGTTCCTCATACCGTGCCATCAAGATGTCGAGCCCGACCTGATCGCGGTAATTCAGAGACTCTCTTCAATGGTCAAGGATATCTGTCATGAGACAGCCAGGAGTGCTCAAGATGTTGTGATCTGTTCGCACCTCCGCTTGCTCATACTATCGAGCCGGCCGTGGATCTTTTTATGTCGTTTTTTCTGTACGTACGTCGTGCAAGTGATCAGCGTGCAGTAGTAGCACATCTGTATACGATAGTAGCTCACGGCCATCTCAACAAACGAAAGGACTTGAAAGGCTGGTATAGGTCCTCTGTTACTCCCCTCGAATTCTGAGGATCGCTTCAGAATCACTCCAACTCCTAGAGCACATGTGTAGTAAGGAACGTTGAAGGAACGACACCTTTATGATTATCTTCCTCGGATTTCGTCCAGAACAGATGAGTTTCCAGAGCTGCTTGGGTATCAGACTGTGGCATATCTTTCCGTATCGGATGATCAGGCGGTCGTCATGAAAATTGGGGCTTATAAGTATTATGCCAGCGAAACGGGCGGAGTCTTATCAACGCACCTGTACACTGACAACGCGCGTAGAATCCACAGACGTACGACGGTGAATCCAAAGTGAATCAGCCGAAGCAAAGGCAGTTCAATCCTGTTCAACGCCACACAGCGCATCTACTCAATTCAGCGCTGTCGTCATTGTCATTACGTCAACCATAACCGCGCCGCGGGCCACAAGAGCCCTCCGCTAATCACTGCGCCTCGTCTTCATCCTTTTCCTCCAACCCACCTTCTCCTCAATTTCTTGGTCTCTCACTTGAACCCGTGTCTCATTGTCCGACTCGATATGGCGAAACCTATGTCTGCGCACAATCCATTTCGGACACCGAACCTCACTCCGATGCCCACAGGTGCCTCCACCGCCTCCAGCTCCGCCAACCCATTCAACAGTCCCCCGCACTCCCCACCATCGAAAAACACACCTCTAGCCCAACCACCACCTCCTCATACATCCTTCGCACCCGAATTCGAACCCATCGTCGAACGCGAAACCGACTCCCCATCGCCTCCTGCATCACCGGCCCCTCCGCCGCCGCCACAATCCCCTAGCCCACCTCCTCCCGAGCCCGTCCCTCCAGAAATAACAATAAACAACACCGGGAGCACAACGCTATACGCACCTCCACCTGGATCACCTCCACGGACCCATTCCCCTTCTCCCTATCTCTCCCAACTCGACCCGCCACCTCCGTCCGGGTCTCGAGGACCCTCATCATCTCCATCGCACTTCGCACCCCCGTCGGGCCCACCCCCATCAGACACCCACTCCAATTTGCCCCCGAATCTGGATGAGGGTGGGAGTGGTGGGCTGGACGAAGAGCTGCCGCCTGCGTATAGCGCCGCTCCGGATCCGAGTATCGGCGAGACGACGGTGGAGTTGGGTCCGCGGAGGCCGTTTCAGAGGGCTCCGGAGTTGCCTGGACAGGGTGTTGGTACGTTCGTTTTCCTGTTCAGTTTTTATCGTCTCTCTTTTGTGTGTGGACTTTTGGTGCGCCGATGAGCCCGCTGGCAGACAGGGGTATAAGCGCGTTGTTTCGTGGGCCACATCACGTGATTGAGTCGCCACCTGTCTTGCCGCAATGTTGAGATCTTCACAGTTCGAAAGACATCGAACGGTGTTCATGACTCGATGATCTAATTCGTCCTCTGCCCCTGTTTCTTTATCGCATCGCGTAACGGAACCCGCCACCACCTTGCTTTGTGCTCTCCGTTTCGTGTTTTATGCTTTATCCTCTCACCTCGTATCTCAAGCACGACTCGGTGGCGAAACGGCATCGTATCTGCACAATATGTGGTATAGTGTTGATACACGATGCGTCTTAGCAGAAGGATCCCAGTTCGAATCTGGGCCGAGTCGTTTTGTACCGATACCCTGTATTTTTTTCTGTGCTCCTTGTGAGCGGTATCCTGCGACATTTCCTTGCTTTGTGCTTTGTTTCTTCGACTCGTACTCCATCCACGACTCGGTGGCGAAACGGTATCGCATCTGCCCAATATCGTCATAAGGACGCACAATGCGTGTTGGCAGGAGGATCCCAGTTCGAATCTGGGCCGAGTCGGGTTTGTTCCGCAGTTTCTTTTGTTGGCTGTATACGTGCGACATCTCCGTGCTTTGTTCTTTCAACTCGTACTCCAACCACGACTCGGTGGTGAAACGGTTATCGCATCTGCCCAATATCGTCATAAGGACGCACAATGCGTGTTGGCAGGAGGATCCCAGTTCGAATCTGGGCCGAGTCGGGTTTGTTCCGCAGTTTCTTTTGTTGGCTGTATACGTGCGACATCTCCGTGCTTTGTTCTTTCAACTCGTATTCCAAGCACGACTCGGTGGCGAAACGGCATCGCACCTGCGTAATATGTTACTATATCTGCAATGACACGTTCTCGCAGGAGGGTTCCCAGTTCGAGTCTGGGCCGGGTCATCTCTGTTGAACATGGCTACGTTTTCTGGGGCTCCTCGTGGGCTGTATACGTGCAGTATTTGGGCTCTCCACTGGACAAGCACGACTCGGTGGCGAAACGGCTATCGCATCTGTGCAATATGTTCGCGACATTGGACACGATACGTGTTGGCAGGAGGTTCCCAGTTCGAATCTGGGCCGGGTAATGGTGGAATGTGTTGTTTTGACTGCCTGAGAAACTGACTCCTTCCTCTTTCTCTTTGAAACCTCGAAAGTTCCGAACTGTCGCTAACAACTTTTCTTTCTTTCGTCTCCAGGCTGGCAACCCCAAATCCAACCCCGACGCACTCCCCAACCCCAATCCCATTCCCAACGACTCGCCCACCAACCCACAGGCTCCCTCTCCTCCTCCGGACGCATCGCACCGCCCTCGCACCCCCTCCGTTCCGACTCGAACATCCCGCTCGCGCTCTTGAACTCCTCTTCCTCCTCCTCCGCAGCGGGCGGTGGCAGGAGCAACAACAATAGCCTCGCACCACCGACCCTCCCCGCCCGTCAACGCTCCCACTCCGCCGGCGCCGGTTCGCGACCGACGAGACCGCCAATCTCACCCCCAGAGGGCGAGTTGTCGGAGTTCGCGAGGGAGTTTTATGCGGCGGGGGGACGCATCCCTGGATCTGAGCCTGAGGTTGAGGGTGAGGGTGGAGCTGGGGACGAGAATGCTGAGCGACGCGGTAGGACTGGAGCAGGAACAGGAGGAGGAGGAGGAGAAGGGGCTGATATTGGTCGGTCAAGGACGCAGTATTTACCCCCGCCGGGCGAACCGCCTCTTCCGAGGAGACCGACATCGGCGGGTGGAGGGCGTTCTGGTTCTGGTTCTGGAAGTACTCGAGGAGGAGCAGGAGGGAGTGGAGGTGTTGCGGACGATGGGAAGCCGACGAGGCAGCCTGTGCCGGGGCATCCGTTGTTGAATGCAGGGAATATATTGGTTTATCCGGCGGGGTATGAGTGTCGGAAATGTGCGCTTTCTTTTCACTTTCCCTGTCTCTTTCTTTCCCTTGTCAATCAATGGATTCTTGTGCTGACTTCGTTGCGTGTGATGTGACACGAACGTAGGTCATAACATAGGATATAAAGCCGCCGATCCAAATAATCCGTGCAGGAAATGCTGGGATAAGTTCGGGAAGCCGTTCACGAACGCGATGAATTATATACCTTGGTACGTTCCCCTTCCTCTCTTCTTTCCTCCCCTCCCTTCCTCTCTCATCTTTCTAACAACCCACTCCTCCAGGTCCCCCGCCCGCGACGCCCAAGCCTGGTCCACCAACTCCAGCTCCGGCAAATCCTTCCAACGCCCCCTCCCCTCCTCACGTGCTCCCCACCTCAGCGTCAGCACCTCCAACCTCTCCTCCGGCGGCTCTTCCTCCCCGCGACCCTCCGCATCCACGTCCAGCACCTATCTCGGCTCTTCCACAGTCAGCTCGATCCCAGTGAATGAAAACGCCCACCGCCGCGCTATCTCCAACCCTGTCTCCCAACACGGATCTTATAATAGTCGCACACGCCCTGCACAACCCCTCGTCCAGCTCCCCTCCTCGCTCTCCCCTCCCCCGCTCAACCGCGCCACCTCCGGAGCCCTCCGACCCCGTCTCGTCGCAGCGGGCGCGAGGCCCCCGCCGGGTGCGGTGGTGTACCAGCCTGGGGATCCGAGGTTGGGGGGCAGTTTGTGTTGGAGGTGTGATGGGAGGGGGGTCACTACGTTTTTCATTTTTGATGAGGGACGGTGTGAGGCTTGTAATGGGCTTGGGAGGATTTTCTGAGGAGAGTGGGACGAAGGAGGGTGCATAAGTTATGAGGGAGAGGGGAGATTTTTAGGAGGAGGTTGGGATTCCGTTTTTGCTTATGTTTCTTCCTAGACGGGATACTTTCGTTACGCTGTAGTCTGTAGATGTTCAACTTTGACGGATCACGTTATGTTCAACGTTCTGCTTTCGATTTGTTTACGAGCTCATGGACGTTCGATCGCCATGCTGTTTTTATGGAGCGATAGCGCTTTGTTCCCATTGTTTGCATATCATTCTTCCGTACGCAATCGCACAGGAAGACTCGTCGTAGCAGTATCTATTCACAGTATCGTATGAGCGAGAGTGCTTCAGAGCGACAACGTCGACTGCAGGCAAAAAAGAAACGGTAGCACGGCGCTATCGTATAGCGGTTTAGTACACAGGATTTTGACGCGTCTCGAATATTCCTGTAACCCAGGTTCGAACCCTGGTAGTGCCTTGGTGAAAGTACGAGTGTAGATTTTTGTGCACGTTCCGTAGGGGCGGGTAATTACACATTATGTGCATGAGAGTTGGGGGGATCGGTTGAGGCTGCATTTGGTGAGAAAAAAAATTGATCGATGGTCACTTGTTTTTTGATGCGCAAGATCGGACGCGTGTTTTGTTCAGACTCAAATGTGGCGCGTGCCACACACGACTTTATGTTGGACAATGAGTTTTGAAATACAAAGACGCACAATAATAGCTACATAATGACCCTCGAGACATTCCCGGCCCGTACGCAATGATAAAGGATGCAATGAATACAGCAGTGACCCAAAAACAAAATCTCGAAGTCTCTTAGCTATCCAAATCACCTTGAAACAACCCTAACATCATTGACAACCCTTCCCCTCGCCCGACGTCCCATCCCCGCCCAACACCGTCGCCCGCGCCCCGTCCCGAATGAGCTTATCAATAGCTCTCGTGGCACCGGAGAGATGGACGATGCGGGCGCAGGAGGCGTGCAGTTTTAGGTAGCGGGGATCGGGGAGGTGATCAGAGGAGGAGTGGGAAGAGGGGGAGGAGGAGAAAGAGTGGGTTGTGAAGCGGATGTGGGGGTTAGCGACAGAGCAGATGTGGTAGCGATAGTTAGTGGGAGCTTAGATGATGTAGCTATTCTCTGGACCCTATAATGATCATGTCACCGATAGCGCATAAAGGGGAGTCAGCAAGCATTGCCTATCAACAAGTGGAGAACTAGTAGAGAGCGTAGAAAACCCAGGAAAAATATCTTCCTCAAGCCACACTTTCTGCCTATCGAAAGACATGGCTAGATCTGAGTTCACATAGAACGTGTTCTGCAGCCTGTAGACGTTCGTGCCGCCCATTTCTGAATTGGAGTCGATGCCGCCGTAGCAGTTTAGGAGCACGTGGGCGCACTCACAATGAGCAACAACAACATCACTATGACCCTTCCCCTTCACCACCGATAACCCCAGGCTCAGCTGATAATTCCGTAGTAGATAGTATGGGAAGAGGGCGATAGGCTGGCGGAGAATCATAGTGAGATTCCCAATCTTCAGCCACGACTGCCGTGACAGATCAAAGGCAGGAGGGACTCACATCTTCCGCCGCTAAGCAACAGCAACCCCAACTCCTTTCTCTCATCGAGCGTCGTACGGGGGTCTTCAATTTTCGTCACAATACCATACACCTCATCCGTACTAAGCTCCTCGCTATCACTCTCAGAATCACTATCATTTCTCTCTTCCTCATCCTCCTCCATTCGATCAATCCCAGTTCGATCAATCCCAGCGCCACCGCTATCATTCGCGTCTCGTGAAGTGCTGCACGGCTGCTGAGAGGTTCCCGCCAGAGCGAGCAGAGGAGACACAGAAGGATCAACCGTCGTGTACATTCCTTCTGCAAGTTTAACTGCAAAGAGTGGAGGGCGGTAATATATGAGGGTATAGGCCTCCAAGGTGAGACCAGCGAGTCTGCGCTGGCGCTCCGTCAGATTCTCAAAACTGTAGTGCCTCCGATGATGTTCAAGTTTCGATGCGGCATTGAGGATGAGCAGGAAGGGATTCACGGTTTTGTCCGGATGATTGCGAGAGGAGTAGCAAAAGGGAGGGTAAGGGTCGGAGTCCGAGTCGGGCGCTTGCCAGTGACGGAGTTCTCCACCGGTGACCTGCCAGAGGCGGTACGTTAGAGGGCTGTGTTGTTCGAGGGCGATTAGTGGCTGATCGGGGAGAAGAAAGAACGAGGGATGGAGGATGATAATGTCGTAGTTTAATCGAGACAGCACTGGGTCCAACCACTGCAGAAAAGATAAGAGGTGAGCTTTCAACTTTGTCCCTGCAGAATAGACAATGCAGGCACGCACGTCGATAGTTCGTGGAGGCGGGTATTCGGTAAATATCTTTGTGGAAGCCTCCCACTTCTGATTAGTGGCATTCAATATCTGAATTACGGCTTGCAGCGAGTGCTCGCTTAGCGTGAGGGCGTAGGTGGCGTAGACGTCGAGGTGTCGGTGGTACGGTGGATACACTACGTTGATCAGATACGCAGTGACCAAAGCGAGCACAAGCAGGAAGGACTTACAAAGAGCAAGATTCTCCATGGAGTCAAGGCTAAAGTTTCCTTGCTGGCGAGTAATGCCCAACACAGTGGTTAGATGCTTGGTCTGGAGGGTAGACCATGATTAGTGTTTGGCGGCGGTAAAACAGTACAGACTTACCACTTCGGCTTCTTCACCTTTCTTGCGGACAGGGTTCACAAGATGCGCAACCTCAAGCGAAATGCAGGGGTAGCCGGTCAGGAAGCAGCCGACGTCTCCAACGAACTCCTTCCTAAGCTTGTCGATGGCACTGATCGCGGCGTTACGAGACCTTTTGGTCGAGGTCGAGCCCTGGTCAGTCGGTGTCGGTGTCGGTGTCGTGAGGCGTAAAGGCTGAGGGGGAAAGCCGGGTGCAGAGGGCAAGCGAGAGGCTGGGCTTGGGAGAGAGAGCTTGCCAATCCAGCCGCCAATGATAGCCGACATGTCGCCCGCTACATACGCAAGCTGGAAGACGATGGAAGTCGCTAGGAGATGATGAAAGGAAAGTGATTCTCAAGTTGTTCCCAAGCGACACCCAATTGTTCAATCATATTGTTTGCGTCTGTTTGGGCGCGCCACATCATATCGATGTCATTGTTCGCCTTTCGGAGACTGTCGATCCTTTGTTCTCCCTTCTGCGCTCTTCACTCATCTCTTCAGCAGTTCACTCAGGCAACGTACTTACCTCCCATCATGCCCACCTTATACGTTTCTCAAACAGATCCCATTACTGGACGTACGACCATCGAACTGATAGACTCTGAAGAACACAGTTTTCAGTCTGGACCTGAGCGTTCGCTCTCTGTCAAGCTTGACTCTATCATCACACGCGCTTCGAGATACTTAGACTCAGACGAAGCACCACCTCACTACCTGCTCGCTCAACTTCCGAACTCTCAGACCGCTTGTCCCCTATTCACTGTCATACCTTCAGAAATCCGACACTACATCTTCCACCTCGCCCTCCTCGAGCAAGATGACGTCTCCCATCCTATCCCGCTCCACTCCGACATCCACCGCCCCTCCATCCAATTTCCCAAGATATTCCCTGGAATGGGACTTCTCCGCACCTGCAAGCTCATCTACCTGTCCACCCACCTCCTCCCCATCCTCACCACCACGCACCGTGACTGGCAACAATTCCCAGGACCTCCGTACACTGTCAGCGTTCCAGCCGGCATCAGAGCGAAGAATACGCGAGAGAGATGGGCTCTGATGACGAAGGAGCAGAAAAGGGCGGTGGTCAGGATACATGTTTACGCCTCGCAGTATTGGCTGGAGAGGGAGTGTTATCCTTTTAATCCGGATTATCGGAAAATGAGGCTGGCAGGCTTGAAGCCGAGGAGTTTTGCTGTTACGGTTCGGTGGGATGACTGGTCGAAGCTAGGGAGGAGTGACGACGACAACAGCGGTGGGGGCGATGACGATGGGGGTATGAGAGCGCATGTTTCACACTATGAGGAGAAATGGAGAGCTTGGTTCAGCACTTTCGGTGAGAGCCTGGAGGAGATGGTCATGGAGCTCGAAACGACGGAGGAGAAGAAGGACGAGCTCGAGAGAGAAGTGGAACGTCTGAGAAAGTGGAGGCTAGGGCCATTGGGAGATGGAGGAAAGGTTTGGGGGACGGATGAAGTGGAGGTGAAGAGAGAGATCTGGAAAGGATTTATTTCCGGTGTGGAAGAAACTCCAGGCGACCGTACGATGATGCAGAATTACTATGCGGCGACGGTAACGTGGAAGCCTCTGAGTGAGGAGCCGAGCTTGTAGAAACGTTTTCTTCGCATATCTTTTCTTGCTCTCTTCATAATCTGCTGGGATCCGCCCTTCCTTGCTCCCTGTGCAGTTCACCTCCGGGCACCCGCCGTACTCATCCCGTCCACGGCCTGAACTCATTGAAATTGCGTTAGCCACCAGCAGACTACGCTCCCCGGCTTGATCTCTACTATAAGTGGCCCTATGTTCGGACAAAACCGATGTTCGGACAGTCCGAGAACTCGCCCAATACTGCACTGTTTCGCCCAGTTCAAAGGCCCATAAATCATGTTAAATGGTCTACAGACCATATCCGCAGTCGTTTGGATGCAGTTGTGGCAGCGGGATGTCGAACGGGGAGGGGTTCGGTTCGGACACTTTGGCGGGCGCGGCTGTCCGAACATCGATCCCGCCCGTCAAACAACTATTTTCCTCGCATTATTTCGCGTAGAAATTTGTACGGACATGTAGCTAATGTAGAGAGCATATGTTCTGCTGAGTTTCATCTCGAGAGGACTCGAAATGCGGGAGCTAGATTTTTTCATGTCGGAATTGTCCGAACATAGGGCCAGGGACAGTAAACTATTCCTTGACATGGTAGTGCGCTGGGCTAGGTTTATTCATGTCTCATAGACATGGCCTTCGAGGACTTTTGGCCGATAACTCATGTATTGCTGGCAAAGTATCTCAAAAATCGAATATATCTACTATACTACAGCGCGGACACAAGAGACAAAGACGCAATCCGATTGGCTAGGGCTCATCGGCCGGATCCGAACTTGCACTGCCACCTCCACGTGGACTTATTCCGTCGCTCTCGAAAGTTCGCGGACGGTCACTGGCATGTTCTCCTTACGCCCATCGCTCAGCTTCCAGACAAGTCTCACGGCGCGGGTATGAGGTTTATTCACCCCGCTCGGTTGAGGCTCATTTTATACTGTCAAATCCAGTACAACTTTTTCGGGACGGTCGATGGTCTCAGATGTAAGTATCTTCTGAGGCAGACGGTATTGAAAGACCCGCGGTAATGCACAGGCCGGCTCCTTTTATTGCAAGAGAGGGCATGCCGGTATGTCTGAGGCAAAACCATACTTGGCACAGTCAGGCCAGGCGGGTTTCAAGGCGGTCATGAAGCGAATGCCACCCCCACAGCGGCCTGTGGCTCAGCGCCACCAGGAGGACTCGCCACGCAAAGTTCTCGGAGATACTTATCAGATGGCGGCTCAAGCTCAAGCTTGTAACCTCGCTATGGTGGCCTGAACTGCATATGTATTAGTCCCGACCCACCTGCAGCACCGTAAGTATAGGATTTTTATGCTGTGGCGGGCCAGGGCGGGCCTGCACAAGGTCTGCAGCTTAGTATGCGGGAGCTGGATGAAAAAATCGGAGGCTCCACTTGATTGTACAGTGATTTGTACGCCATTGTGAGCGTGAATGCTTTCAAGCTTTCAAGCTGTGACAGGTCTTTGCTACACGGGATGTGCCGACTCAAAGTAGCCTTAATCCGACTTTTTCGATGATTGCAATGGAGATGTCGAGGGCGCTAGCGGCATCCAGTACATTCATCAAAAAGATGGATGATCTTCGGGTCGGAGTTGAGGAGGTTGGTGGGGATGCAATGTGCACACCCAGCGACTGATGTTCCTCATGTCTTCGTGAGCAAAACTGGAGGGTCTTTTGGAGAACGGAGGGGCGAGGCGCGATAGCGCCTCGACCCGGAGTTCGAGGAAGACCCTTCAGGTTTCTTTCTCGTCAAGCTTGAATTTCTACTCAAGCAGTTCCTCTGGTAGCCCCGTGCGTAGCACGGGCTTGCTGCTAGTTTGTTGAATACCTCCAACATATAGTTTCAAGGTCTGTCTGTGGGAGACTAGCAAACGCCGCTTCACACAAGCTGACTTTCCGCTTTTTAGTGGTATGAATCTTTAGTGGTACGAATATTAACCTGATAAGGGTACACACAACATCGTCATACATAACAGTCCATACCGATCGGACACGCACGTTCAGCCCACGAGTCACGACTAGCGACAGACAGTCCCATCCGTCCACCCCTCCCCAATCCTCGCACGTCGTTCACGTCCGGCTCAGAGTGAAATGAGAGATATCGATATAAACATCCTTCATTATATGTATCTCGCGTCGTCGTTCCATGGACAATGGACAGTATGTAGACTATTTTACTTTACTTTATCAGTATCGAGTATCGAGTATCGGGGGTGGTATCATTGTTGTTCAAGTTTGAGAGATGAGATTGAGATGATATGAAATGGAATGGTGAGAGATGAGGAGATTCAAATGAAACAGACAGAGATAGACGGATGGATGGAGGAAGAAAGAGGAACAGAGACAGAGACGGGACCAGAATAGAAGAGACGAAGAGGAGGAACGGGAACGGGAACGTAAAAAGGGTCCAGAAGTGCGTAGATGCGTGTTGTGTTGTGTTGTGGAAAGAAACGAAGCAAGAGAAATGAATAAACGATAATCGGCTACAAAAAATTCAGAATCAAAAAAAGAAAAATACGCGCACTCCTCCCTCCCCGCAAAGGTTCAACGTTCACCTCGCCCCAGTCAGGTACTCACTCACTCATCACGACGCAAAATAAAGCACCGTCCCCACCACCAACAAACACATCACCACGATCAACAACACCGCGCCCCCAAAGAACAACACCAGCTCCTTATCGACCCCCGCATTCGCATTCGCCCCCGCCCCACCTGCCTTCCCATTCGCCCCTACACCATTCCCATTCACGGAAGCACGCAGTTTAGCGAGCTGTAGATCCCGCTCCTGGGCCAGCTTCGCGATCCGTGTGCGCGCGTCGGAGGGATCGAGGGTTTGGGTGGCTGAGGAGGAGCCGGAGCCGGAGGGGTCGGAGGAGAGGTGGACGAAGGAGGGGAATTGGTGTTCGGCCCATTGTTCGATCTGGGGGTGGATAACGTGAGGTTAGTTGTGAGGTTAGTTTTGGGGGTTGGAAACGGGGAAATGGGATGGAGAGTTCGTGGTGGAAGAGGTTGTAAGGGAACAGGGAATAGGGAACAGGGAGGGTACGAAACGTTCGTGGTGGAAAGAAGTGGCAAAAAGTCAAGGCGGCTCAAAGAAATACAACGCGAAATAACAAGACGGACACGAGAGCCAACGAGGAGAACTCAGAAGGACACGAAAACGCACCTTCGCACAAGCGACCGATATCCTGATAAAGTTCGGATCGGCCGGATTCGACTTTTTATGTATCGCGCGCGCATAGTCGCGGAACATATACGCCACGTCGCGCGGGTTCGTCGAGTTCATGATCAACTATTGCCGCACACGCATCAGCATCCCGTCCCCATGAAACATCGTGAAAGTGAAAAGAAGACGACGAAACGCACCTTCGCAGCAACCGCCTTCCTAATCTTCACATGCCTCTCAAACACCTCCCCATTCGCAAAACACAACTCAAGCGTCGCCATCGCCATCACCGCCGGAATCGCACAAAAATTAAAAACCGTCTGATTCCTCAACAACCTCAAATAATCCAAACTATCCGTCGCATGTCTCAGTGCATCCAACACCATCCCACTCTGCACATACAGCGCCCTCCGTCTCCCCGCCTCTGTCCTATCCTGATACAAATCCTCCACGCGCCCGCCTTTTTCGAGTGAAGGGGTGAGTGGGACCCCGGAAGCGATGATGTATTCGGAACGGCCCCAGATCTCGCGAGGCCAGAAGAATCGGCCTTGGTCTGCGTCTTCTCGGAAATCACGGATGATGTTCGTTTTCTGCAACAGAAGTCCCATCGAATTGCTCAGTTCTTTCATTTCGCCGAGGTAGGGGGCTTCTTTGCCCGAGGCGGCCCAGATGCGGGAGAGGCCCTCGCCGACGAGGCCGGCGACGTAGTGGCAGTAGAGGTCGTATTCTGCGATGGTGGAGAGGTATATTGGGGAGGGGGTGGAGGAGGAGGAGGCAGAGGAGGAGGCGCGGTGGGCGTAGTCTGCCATTCCGATTTCCATTTTGTGACAGATGTCGACTATCACTTCCCGATATCTGAATTGTACGAGTGAGCATCTTCCTCAACCTTCTTTCGAGTAAACACAGAGACTCACCCAGGTTCGAGCCTCCCGACCTCCTCGACTACTTTATCGTACTCGACCAGAACGATCCGATCCTTCTCCTCGGGGCCGTTGCCATCGAAGGTCCAGCCGGGCGTGAGCGTCTTTTCGTGGAAGGAGCGGAGGAGGGGTTGTTTGATGGAGTCGGCGATGGTCATGTCGTCTTCGATGGTGTCGAGGCCGCGGAGGACGATGTAGAAGAGGCAGATCTGGGGGTGGGAGGTGGGAGGGGAGGAAGAGGGAGGTCAGTCAGTTGGTCGAAAGACGACGAGGGAGAGGGGTGTGGATGGACGAGGAATATAGCAAGACTTTGTCGCGAGAATATGACCATGCCCGACGAGTCGAAGGGAAGAGCGCGACTCTAAGAACGGGAGGACATGTCGACCTGCGCAGTTGCTCCGCTTCGTGCAGACATGTCCACAACGGCGCGATGTTCACGAACAGAGACTCCACATGTCGTATTCCACCCACACACCCAAAACACCAGAAAAAGGGACAGACAACACATACCGCCCTCGCAAGGTCCCCATCCAGCTCCTTAATCACCGCCGAAAAACTCCTACTCGTCTTATCCAACAACTCCCAGCACTTCTTCATGCTCTCCCTGTCCCAGCCGGACGTGGCGTACTCCTTCGGGTTGGAGATATCGCGCTTGGAGTCGTGGAACATCCAGAACTGGACGAGCGTGCGGAATTCGTTGGGGTGGGTGAGGAGGAGGGTGAGCATTGAAAGGACGCTCATTTTTGTTTTTCTTGTTTGTGTTCGTTGGTATGACGTGCAGTCGTTCGATGTGTGTAAGTTATGTGGCGTATGAGCGGTATTCGTTGCAATAAAGCGTGAAGACGCGGTTGAGACAGCGACGGGGCACGGACGTGGAGGGAAAGGGGATGTGGATGTGGATGGTAGGAGAAGGGAAGGGACGTTCGGGTGGAGGAACGTTCGATTTATTTTGAGCGAAAAGAGATATATTCGCTCGCGGAGGTCGTACCACTTCCGGCTATCCACTCACCGTGGGAACCCTAGCCAGCCTCTTACCTACATCCCCTCAGGCACCCACCCACTTTCAAATAAATTGCCTTTCTCTGCTCAGTGCTCTGCTCCGATGGATAGCTCGCCCCAGCCGCCAGTGCGCATCATCCCTACGTCCTCCACGAAGCTCTCGCCGACGCAGGCTTTGGACGCGTTAGACGAGTTCATGGCGGATTTTCAGGAGAGGAGTTCGCCGTTGAAGGGGGGCGATAATACCGTCACTGTCCAGCTCCAGAAATTGAGCGCGGCGCTACAGCAGGAGGAGGAGGCGAACCGTTCGTGAGTTATGTGAGTCGTTTTTTGGTGACCTTGAGCGAGCGCTCGGTGGGACGGAGACTGACATGCGTTTTGTGATGTGTTATAGGAGGATTCTTATTGGGCGGTGCTCGTCCGAGTCCTGGTTCCACACTTTCCTGTCCTCGTACTACTCGAATGCATCCATGTCCTTGTTCGCCCGATGACCGTCCCTCTTCTACTATGACGACTATCGACTTCTCTTTACTGCCTTCCCACTTACAGAACTCTCAAATAAAATCTTTACATACCGCCTAGTTTATCGTCTACTTATTGATTATCCTGCTCGGTCTTCACTCTCTCGTTCTCTGTGCTTGCAGCTTCGGCGGACTTACTTTCTCAATTTCGTTGCTTACCTCTTTCTTTGTTTTTGTTTAGTCATCATCTCGGCCCGGCGAGGTGCTTGTCACCTGAGCTATTTTGTACACCGCCGGAGGGCGGAAGCCTTGTAACAGGGTCGGCCGGGCGGCACGTTGTCACAGGCCAGACACGATACTGTTCCGGGGTTTTTCGGACGGACCCTGATCCGATGTTGCCGGCCAAGGTTGTACCAAGGTTGTCCATGGGGCACTGCGAGGGTTCCCGCCAAGCCGCCAAACACCCAAAATGCTGGTTGCCCGCGGCAAGAATTGAACGCGCGGCCTAAAACCACGGTCGGGCACAGAACAAACCTATAGCGAAACCACTAGACCATAGAGGCGTACACAACTGGCGAGACACCTTGAATAGGTTCATCCGCTGCTGTTTTTTCCAAGGGTATAGAAGACGGACTGGACGGACAGATGGTCGAAATAAATACATAGCAGGTATCTACTAAATGGATAGTACTTACATGAGTGATATATGACACTCAGTGAGGCGGGGAAGGATGAGCTACCCAAGGAGAACGCGACTTGGGCATATGCAGTCGTCAGAGCTTTCTGAAGGCGGTAGGGAGCGGCTGACTAAGCGGATACGTAGAGGGGAGGACGTAGCAACCTTGGGACAACCTTTTCGAAAAGCCCTGTTGCACGGGCCGCCGGACAAGCCTGGAACATCAATTTCGAAAATCCTCGTTATGGTATCGGTGCCGGGATCGCACATGGTCGCAGCGTCCCTATCCCGGGGTATTTCGGATGGGGGCCGTGCCGAGGATTAGCACGCCCGGCGGTGTAGCGTACACCCCAAACGCACTAAGTTATCATCGTTACCCTTTTGGGAGACATGGCTTCGAGGTCCGCTCGACGCGTCGAAGGCACATGGTGCCACATATGTTCTCGATATCCTACCTTCATGTAGCTCACCAATATCCCCAACACAACCTCTGCCATGTGTACCGTACAACATTCCACAATGTCTCTGTTTAATATCAATTCTTCCCATGACACTCCGACATCCTCGTCGATTTTCTCTCTCAAACGACCGCGACAGTTCTACAGCCTCATCACCGATGCCGCCATCCAAGCCGCTTCACAGCGAACGGTCTGGTAAGTTAGTTCTCAGGGTATACTAGTATCACATGAAACCCTACTGAAATGGTTCGAAGTTGAGGTTATCGAGGTCTCTTCCGACGAAGATGAGACCCGTGGACAGAGCAGACCACAGCCGCTACGCTCTGCAGCGCTGCGTGCAACGAGGAAAAGCACTCGGTATGTTCTCTCACACCTCTTCTCTACATACACCTACTGACTGTATCGGATGGTAATAGGCTTCGTGCTCAAGGGCATCTTCTCGATAGTCAGGACGCGGGATCCGGAGATAGGCATTTGACGCGTGAGGGCAATTCAAAGCAGGCCAGTACAGTTGCACAGGATACAAAAGGCGACCGGGGAACTCGTACAACTGATGAATCTATCACAAAGTATGTCTTGTTTTACTTGCATGGTCGGGCATTGACTGACTCTCTGCAGAGAACGATTCAGCTCGACGACATTGGTCCCCGCCCCCTTTCCTTATATCCCTCCCCTTTCGTGCACTCCGAGTCCTACACGCGTCACCCTGTCCTTGCCGGACACTCCGTCGTCTCCGCATCTTACCCCCACGCTGGTCAAAACTTCCACCTCACCTGCGACTGCTACTTCAAACATTCCACTTACACAGTCCACCGAGGGTTCGGACCTCCCAGCTCAAAACCTCGGTAAGCGTAAGCGTACATTCTCCGACGTAATGAGGGAACTTGGCAGGGTTGGAAGGCAGGCTCGAGAACTTGAGAACGAGATTTTGAAGCGCCTTGTGGAGGACTGAGCGTATGGATGGGAATTATCGAGGGGGAGTTTTGGAACCGGTTGAAGATATATGGCTATGAGTGTGTAGATGCAAACAGGCTAGTGAAGCTTTAATACATGTTCTATGTTTCTGAACCATACGTGTGCTTTCGAATGAGAACAGACTAAGAACAAAGGCCAGTACAGATGCAAAGTCTTCGTCATGCTCGTTGATTTACGCCACAGTCATCCTTACTGCATGCTGAGCACCCGAGCTAATTCAGAAAGTTCTATATTGTGAGTGAAGCATGGCTTATGTATATTCTCATATACTTACACTGCACATTCGCAGTATTTTCTCGTGCCATGCCGATCTATGAACACGACGTCCCCGGAACTGTGAGGACGGAGCCACATGGGCGCTGTTTGGGCGCTCATCATTGCTGTGGCGTTTCGACGCGCGTCGCGTTCGAGTTCACCTTGCCTTACGTGCATTTGTTTCTTGTCTCTTACCCAACTCTTACCTCCCGTTGTACATCTCTACGCAGATTCCCTGGACGTCCGATCAAATTACTCACCTATCCAACACAATCGAAAGCTGGCCGCTTAGCAGCATCTGCCAACCAACAAAGGAGAACATTTTCTGGAGCCATCAAGCAGACGGAGTGCAGGTCAAAGGAGTAACGGTATGCTCATTTTTCCAGTCTTGAAGCCTGTGTGCTCGATGTGCGTGTCTTGGCATGTGCGGTGTGCAACGGACTGCGGCCAGACTGTTGCTCCTCGTAACATGCAAAGCTCCTCACTCGGATGCACGGGCTCGGTCCTATCGAGAAGAGATACAACCAAAATCTTGACTAGTTGATCACACTATCAGGAAGACATTACATGATATAATCAATATACATAGTGGGTTTCATCATATCTTTCTTCGCTTCGCATCCCTCTCCTCAGTCAATTTCTCCGGGTCAGGCCTGTGTTCTATATCCCTTGGTTCCTGGTGTGCAGCTGAAGGGCCGGCCGTTCCGCTCAGATCTGGAGCATGAGACGAGTGAGGAGTCGGATTGGAGGGCGGCTGATGTGGTGGGGTGTAGTGGTATTGATAGCCGTGGAACGTAGCCGGATTTGAGTATGGTTGCCCATACGGTGTCCATGAGTACGCAGGCATGAAGGGCTGCGCTGTCGGGGTAGATGAGTGTGGCCACGCTGACATTGGGTAGTATGGCGAAGGAGTATTTTGTGAGAGCATGTACCCTGTACGCTGGGCATTCGTCGAAACCGATGGCTGGGGCGTTGTTCTGATCTGAGTGTCCATCGATGATGTCGGACCAGACCCGGTGGCGGCTGTTGTCGTAGCAGTAGATGTGGCGGCGTCCTTTGGTTGCTTGTCAGCCTCCTTCCCAGCCTGTTTCTTGCCGTTGCGCTTGGTCGTGAGTGCGCGCTTGCTACTCGCTACCTCGCGCTTATCCGCATTTATGAGTCTGAGCCTTGCGGCCAGTGTGCGATGGTGCTCGTCATGGTCTGGAATCAACGGTTCGGCGCTTTTCGACAGATTAACTGGGAAGAGCCGACGAAGGAGATGAGCGTTATGGAGGCCGTCAAAATTAACAACAAAATGATCATCGCTGGAATGCTTGACCATGGCTGTTGCCCGTTCGGTCTCTTCGCGTTCCTGCATCTCACGACCAGCGGTTGCGTCAACCATGCAGTTCTCCCGTCGACAGTCATGCTGGGTGTTAAAGGTAAACAATAAGTTCTGCATGCAAAGCAACATCAGTATTCGATCAGGATCACCAAGAGGAACAAGCATACCTCGGGTGCTGCCAGGATAGGTTGAGGTTCCACTGGTCGGTGCAAAGTGGGCATATCTAGCTCAGCATGCCTGCCACCAACCGTGAAACGCTCAAGAACGACCAGCAGCCCAGTCTCTCGAGGCGTAGCAGGTGTATTCGCTTGACGTCCAGATGATAGCGACGGATTATCAGGCTGTTCTGTTGTATGGTCTTGGTTTGCCACTGTGGCGTCTGTGAGCCGTGCCGTGGTCCCTGGAGGTAGTTGGACGATTGTACGTATACGGCCAATGACTGGTGTTCCCTGCGACATGAAACTCAGCTATGTTGCAGGAGAATCAAGCCAGGGAAAAGCTCTTACCGACTGAGATTGTAACGGTTCAGTAGATGTGGCGACCACCACAAAGTCTCCAGGTTTGGCAATGTCACGAGAGCGACATACGATGCTCGAGCCAATGTTCACGGAGCATGATGCGGGGATGTTTGGACACTCCGCGAACATAGGAATTGCCTCTCTGGCACCTGTGTCGACCCACGAAGTAGAGCGAGTCTTGAGAGGTGCAAGATGGATGGTCCCTGGCATGAGAAACATGATATGTGATCTAGGCATGGGAGCATAGTCGAGTCAGACTGAGACACACCTGGTATAATTCGGCCTAGATCCATCCATCCAAGCCATTCTTGGATAGCCTTGTTCTTTAGGAAGAGCTGGCGTACACCAGGTCCTGCTCGTGTCCAATGCCCATTCTCTGACTTCCACCAACCACCGCTGTGAATGTGTTTGACACGCCCAAGTCCGCTGAATGATACTGCAATGTCGCGGCTAGGTGCTCGATGATTGCTCATAATGGAGCAGTAGCGAAAGATTGCATTGTAGCACTCGAATATTTCCGTGGAGAAGAGAATGGCGGGACCAAATCGTCGAATATCGTCTACGATGTGAAGAAGAATATGACACTTCGATTTCACTATGATTTTTGCCGGATCTATAGCTGCCAGTATGTCTAGAAAATCGGCGATCTCGACTTCAAGGTTGTCCTATTTGTAGAGTCAGTCACTGCAATGTAAAATTTTGGTATCGCTTACGCAGTAACTATCAATATCATCGATCTCAGGAAACCAAAGGCTCGCTGTCATGCGCCCAGCAGCCTTCCACACTTTGAAGACTTGCTCATCGACCAGGTCTTGAACTACGAAAGCCATAATCTGAACTAGCTGCTTGAACTGGCGGCCAATAAGAGCGCCACGGTATTGCATGAGGTATGATGCTCGAATTGGAGGGATATTCAGACCTCGGATATTTGCAGATGCAAGTCGAGCTTGAAACTCTGTCAGCTTTCCTTTAGCAATAACCTGAGTGCAGGTAAGGGTCCAGATGTATTTGATTACTCCCAGTAGTACCGTGTGAAGCAGCTCCACTGGAGTGTCTCGGTGTACGTCCAGACCTGGTAAGATGTCAGCTCCCAAGAACTTGTGACAATGTATGCTATAACATCATCCGTACCTTCAATGTTGAAAAATGGATTGACCAGATCCTGTTGCATATCGAGCCATGAACGGACAGCCGCCCTCTTGGCCGCATCGTCCAATTCAGGGTTCGCTTGTAAAAGCTCGACGAGATACTGCCTCCCTTTTTTTATCCATTCAAGTGAGAGCGAGTCCTTGACTCCAGTCTCCCGATGCATGCCTTCAAGGTCAGCGCCCATGATACCCGAAAATAATTGCTTTTCAACCTCCTTCAATGTGATTTCAGGATTCCGCACTTCGCCGCTCTGGCGCAAAGGTTCGTCCCAGTTTGGTCCGGTCAACACAAAATGCTGAATGCACTCTATTCGCTCACCTTAAACAGTGCATCATACCCTGCATCAGTCTCCTTCTCCTTTCCGGTCCCTCCAACATCACAGCGACGGCAGAAATGATTTCCACGTAAACCCACATGCGAAGCAAGTTCCGCCTGCATGGGATTGTCTGCCGGAAGATTGAGGATACCGACTTCGAACATGCACTCAGTACCCAGCTCGCAGTCATACGCAATCCACCCCTCTTTAGATGCCCTTCAGAGAAGGTACAAAAGGTGTGAATGTAAGGGCCGGCAATGATACAAGATGGTAACACTTACCGAACTGCACGGCAGATCTCCGCTGCTTGCTCCATGATAGAAGCACTGGGCGAAGTTGAAACAAATCGCACAAAATATTCTTGCTGAAGAAGGCGGTTCGGAAGACCAGCATTTACTAGGTACCAGTTCCAGTGCTTATTCCATTGGCGTGTTCGATTCCCAGACACATCGTCTCCCCACAATCGGATCCAAATCTTGAAGTAAGGTAGCCCATTGGCCCGGACACGGATTGGATGAGGCATTCGCTGTTGAATTTCCTGCTGGGAATCTAGTAGGCAACTTTTCGTTACAAATGGAAACTAAGTGGCAGGAAAACATGTGTGCCCCTACCTACAAACTTCAATCTATCAGTGCCATACTTCTCAATCAATTGCGGGAAGCTTCGACGGAGATTTGATATCGGTTGGGTGAATGTAGTGTTAGCAGGATCTCTCTCGTACAGTCCGTCCTGCTCGATGGTAGTGAGAAATGATTTAATTATTGAGAGATGATTCACATTGCTTACAGGTCGACGATGAACTTTATGATAATCAGCATGCATAACTCCTTTTCGTACAATCCACCGATATGGAATTATGAAGCTTCCATCACGACATTTGGTGAGTTCGTTAACATAGAAATGCTGGTCCCGATGTATGACCATTGGAGTTAGCTGGTCGACGGATAAGCTCGACAGTAGTTTCGTCGCTTGCCACGATTCAGCAACCTGACCGTCTTTATCTTCAGGGTACCGGATTATGTGAGGACAAATGAGAGGATTCGAGAAATCCTGCACGGCCTTTGAGCAGCGATTCGACAAGATTATGAATGATTGGTGCGTACCTGTGCAAGCCCTGCAGCTAGATTATTCATATAGAAAACATTCCCCTGACCGGAGACATGTCTAGTTGTCGGGACACCGATTTCAGACATCTCCTTCTGGCGTCTACGCAATGTATCAAGCGAAGGGACTTCACGAGCACCAGTCTCCTTCATAACAAACAACACCGCTCTCATAAGCTCATCAGACAGCGGAAGGCGCGGCAGGTTATCAAGAAGGTCGACGAGTGCCATCTATATCGAAGTAAGTATACATTCGATCAGCATCTGTACAAGCCAAACAAACTAAGAGAGGATGAGCTCACGGTCTTGCTGTCGTAAGGGGCCCATGTTGCGTCTTTCACGGCTTTGTTGTTGTGCACTGGATCGAGCAAAGGATCGCTCTGGTCCATCGAAGCGGCGCCTTAGGGTGATTAGAGCATCAGTTTCTATCCATAAGATAATCAGAAAACATGTTAGTACCGATGTCACGGAGGTTTTGAGCAACATTGCTGAGAAGGTCTGAGTCACTGGCATTGCCATCTCTGTCCACTACGTCGGCATCTGAATCAGAGTCACTGTCCTCCAAGAAATCTTCTGGCTGAAGACGAAGTGCATGCAAATTCTCAGCCTCTAGCTCTGGTACATCAGCACCGGCTGAGAACATGTACTCATGCCCAAGAGCATCAGCGTACAAGTCCTCCCATTCGTACACCGGAGGCTTCGTCGAAGCTGGGGCTTCTGGTGGTAGGAGATTCACAGAGGGGACACTGTTCAGTGCAGAATAAGACCGAGCCTCTGATTGAGCCTCGGAGCGTCGCCTCTCAGTAGCCAAATCCCGCTCTTCGGCCAGCTTACTGGCAGCATTATGCTTCTCCGATCACAGGTGTTGGCTAGCACTTTTTCGCAGTATCCAGCTCGAAGCCGATTCTGGGTAGAACTGAGCACATGTGCTGCAACGTATACTGGTCGACAGTAACGGGTTGACTTCGAAGACTGATTTGAACATGTAAGGTTAGACAGTTATGCATCACAGGCAAAGCAACAAACCGGCATCCAGAGGCTGGGGTGCTGCAGGCATGCTAAAACCCAATGACTGAACGGTGAGTAATGCGCCATATGAAGGCACACATGATCGTGACTGACCTAGAATGATTTTGACTCTGTCAACACCAGAGCAGGATATTACATCAGCAAGGTAGCACGTCTCTGGACCAGACCGTGCAGACGGTCTCCAGAGTCTCCAGCCCTCCAGTAAGCCACCTGTCACCAGAACAGCGACGGGATTCCAGATGCCCGTCTGGCACCATGAAACCTGTCTGGAGTGTCTGGACGGGTGTTCCTCCAGTCGTTCCAGTCACAATAATAACCATTCAGAACTGTTCAATTTTACTCTATGTACATGCTACTGCCGTACACCAGTAAGCTACCTCGCGATCCCTCAATATGATACACCATCCAAGTCTGTAGCTAGTTGATATATGAAGTGTTTGCTGAATGCACTATTACACGCATTACGATCAGTGCCCTTGGACTGCTCGTCTGCAAAAGGGAGGTGATCAGGTGACTGCATACCCGAGAGAAAGCAAAAGTAAAGACGTACCAGGTCCGTAGGCTGGATGGCCATCGACCAATTGATTGATCACTCACCGACAGAAACTGGTAGAAAGAGGTAAAACAATCAGTAAGTGACTGATCACACAAAATTGCATGCTATCAAGCTATGGTGAGAGAACTAAGTACCACACACCTCACAAGGGTAGAATGTGCAGCCGCACGAGGCATTCCATCAACGTCAAAAGTGAATGCCGAAACACGAGTACAACTCACGTGCATCGCACGAGTGAACTCGACCCTGTTATGAGCAGAGCATGTGGATCATCGAGGACATACCCAACAATCAAACACTTGGAATGGAACATCAAAGATACCCTCGACAGCAGCGACGAAGTGACCGAGCCGCGATACGCACGGACTTGATATAGAGGACATTCGCACGATAACGAGCAGCCTGAAAAGTGTGCATCAGATATGCGTCGAAGGAGAGAATGATGAGAGTGATGGGAGCGTCGAGCACAACCCCTATGGTGCGACTTGGCAAATGAGGGACGGAGAGAAAGGGACACGTACATTCATGGAGTATACAGCATGATCAGCGAAAATGCAGAAACACGCGGTAATGCGAGCGTTAGCTGCAGATATGGAAGGAACGCCTTCAACGGAGATGCTGGCTTTCACGCATGGCACACAACAGACGCAGCCATGCATTAGCATAACAATGAAGAGCCTGTGGCACGTAACAAAAAAATTAGGCAAGGAGGAATAGTATGGGGGCTAATGGGGAGAGCTAAAAGGGTGTAGGGAGACACGACTCCGAAAGAAAAATATCCGTGGACGCATGTACGAAGGGGGTAGATGAATAATCAGCGAAGACATACCTTTCTGTTTCCCACTGGACGTCGCCACCACCTATAAACACCTATATAGGCCTCTGAGCCCCGAAGGTCTTCAGCAAGGAACTCAAACACGCCGAAGGAACGATTGGTTGTCGACATTGTATTTGATTGTAATCGTGCATGGGAGGGACTGAACTGTTCCTGTGCCGTCGTTATCACACGACAATCGTGAGGACAGAGAGATGAGGACGGTATCGTAGAAGGGCAAGCTAGGAGAGAGAGGAAGGTATAGAGGAGGACGACGAAGCGAGACGCGTCGCGCAATAAGTGCTTTAAACTCAGCTCGTTGATTTCCCACGGATGGTCACGAGCGACTCCTGGCAGCTCACGACCCCGCGCTCTTGCTCTTGCTCTCTCCCGTATTCTCGATTCCTGACACTGACCAGTCTAGCCTCCTTGTTATCAACACTCACGGTCTGCATCGCACTATGTCTTGTGAAATCTGGAACAGCTATTCCCGCCATCGAACTCAAAGAACATCGCGACGGTCTCGGATCGACAGCAGTGCGCGATCTAAACTTCGGGTGTTTGGGGCGGTTGTGAAGAAGCGGCATGCGAGGTGTACATGGCTCCGAAGCTTGTATGGGGGTGTTAGCTATCAAGGGCTATCGGGAGAACAGCCTTTCAATGCTTGTTCAGATACTTCATGAGGTAAGTTGCTCTCTTAGCTGTCCTGAACACCGCAATACTTTTCGTCTCGCGCAAGAATCGTGTGCAATCGGTATGGACGTCATGATGCACTCGTTATGTACACTATTTTTATATCTCTTATTTACTGTACTACACTGTATGCAGGATTCCACTATCTTGGTTTGTGTTTGAGTGTCCAGATGAAGATACAACGACAAGGTACAGGTTGCATCCACGAAACTAGCAGTAAGCGCCATTTGACCGATAGCAAAAAAACACACGAAATGACAAATGCGAGTCCTGCGAAATGTTTCGTATCTGCAGACACTGGGCAGAACACCCGATGCCTGGGCGAGCTGGCTCCAGCTCTCCAGAGAAGCCAGTCGCTCCAGGAGCATTCCAGACGCCACAGCGGCGTGCTGTCTTGCTGATGTACAGAATGCGAAATAAGGGAGACAGAGATGAAGGAACTTGGGGTGCCACTTCTCTCAACTCTCAACTCTCGCCACTTGTGCTTACAAATAATTCTCGACAGTACATCGACTCTGGCAAATTTTCAGCGGTACTCGTGCATATCGACATTCTCTTCATCTCTCCATCTCCTCATGCCCCGTGTGCTTGACATTCCCCTCCATGAGAGAGTGTCAAGCTCTCGAGAGTCTTCTCCTGATTATATACCCCCTGGACAGCATGAACGCCCGCAGGTTCCAGTGGCGCCAGTCTTTGCTCAACCCCAGCCCCACGTTCAAGGTCGTGTCGCATCTGGTAATAGTCCTCCACACCCTCTCCCTCCTCCAGTGTTAACTAACGTCAACAATGTAGCGGTTGTGGACCCTGCCCTGTTAGCGATATCTGCAGAGCAAAATCGGACCCAGCAGACCACAACACCAGGTGCTGAAAGCAATCCAGAAGAACGACAAAAGCGGCCACGAGACAACGATAAATCAAGCATGTCTTCCTCAGACTCGGACCCAGACTCGGAGGACGAAGACGACGAAGAGACAACAGAGCATCAAGACATTGCTCGTGTAGCCGCAAGCTTAGGTCTCAAACCAGAGTCTCAGCATGCCCTGAAGCTGTTCATCAAGGTCCGTTGTCTTACCTTCCGTGAGTAAAACTTACCAATATCCCATTCAGAAATCAGCAGCCATGAAGATGAACATCGTGTACGCTTGCATGCTGGCTTTGACGGAACGTGCTGACACGAAGGAAGAACGATGGGTCCCTTCCGGGGACCTCGCGGTAAGCTTGCGCTTCTTTCCGCCGACATGACGTCTCATTGACGAAAGACAATGACAAGCAGAAGGACATCCGTCGCTTCTGTCTGGCTGTGCTTCTTTCGTCAAAGTTGGCTGCGTATAGAACTGCAGCCGATCAGGCCGTCCTGGTGCGTGTTCTCCAGATTTTCCCCTATCTCAGTATCTCTCAACGCACTCCTCTCTCACAGAAAGTGCTCAGGCGGCACGGTACAAACCTTCCTGAAGACTGGGAGAGTAATCCTTCCCGCAAGGATGCAATCATGAAGGCGATTGGCAGTGGGCTGACTGATGAACGATCGCGTGTCAAGGCTGCTGTGCGTCCTTTCTCTTACCGCTTCCGAACCCGGACACTCACAACTTGTCCTATTATGGCTTTGATTTCACTTCGTAGATTCGTGACAGCCTGGATCCAAAGATGAATATTGCTGACCTTGCAGAGAAGGTCGTTGGGAATTCCGGGATTACACCAACGGTTGACCTATGGGCGCGTCTATCACTTCTGGTGTGTTCTTTCTCCCGCTCCACCCATCCTCATCCTGATGTGCATGTCTGTTGTTGACAGAGGCAAACTATAGTTCAGGAAGGTAGCCACGGGCGTTTGTATTGGCTTCACGTCGACGAGTGCTTGAAGCAGACTCGAGAGATGGCCTTCAAGGCCGCTGAACTTGCACAGGAGACCAGCAAATATCCCAAATATGTCTCAAAGTATGTCACCTTTTCTCGCCCTTTGTGAAGCATAACGCTGAACTGAGTGTGACACATCTACCCATAGGGAAGTTGCCAAAGCCCTCACTAAGGACTACGATACGTATGGTTATCCCACAGCGAAGGCCCCGAAACACATGACAAAAGAAAACTCGGAGCTCTGGCAGCTCACGGCGGAGGCGGAGTCGTCAGTGCTCGAGCCGGCACGGAAGTCTAAGAAGCGTCCGAAGAGGGTTTGAGGAGTGTCATGGGAGGTTGTCTGATGATTGTCAAACATACTTCATGAGAGCTATCTAGACTTTTGTATCAGTTTGCTTGTTCATATCAATGTATTGGTTTGATTCATCCATGGGGGTGGGGAAAAACGAGAAAAAACGAAGAATAATAATAATTGTTTCTGAATAAGTACAGGAAGCTGAGCTGGACGGCCTATATCTGCGAGAGATGGTGCAAAGATATCGAGCACATATCTGACATGGAAACGGTCCGTATTGATTGGCATATCCATATCGCGAGATATCCCGCCAGATGTAAGTGCGGCATCTTGCGCAGTCATACCACATGTCTCGCACGCCATGTCATTTCCATACTGACTTGCAGTCAAGGTGTAGTCGGCCTATAAAAATTGTTTCATTGTTTCACCATTTCCAGGGCCACCGCCACATAACGTAGCGTGACGTGACTTGTGACCGCAATGAATGACTCTTGTCAGGCGGGATGCATACTGGTTACGAGGTTCGATCCCAATGCGTACAAATGTTGTGCGAAAAAGCCTCCATGTCCGATCGCAAAAGTACAAAGACTGGGCCTTTTTTCAGCAGTGGTCCGATCCTAGATGCTGACACAAGCCAATCTTTGTATCGTAGGTTCGATCCACGTACGCACAAAAGCGAGTGAAAATTATCATTCCCCAACTTCACAGTAGGCAAATCTCGACATTTTTTGTCCGCGACACACATGTGCGCGAAGGCAATCTCGAGCGCGCTGTCCTCGTCACTGAAGTTGCACTGAAACAAAGTGTTTTTACTCGCTATCGGGTCCGAAGTACACGTTTACACCGCGAACAATAGCGATGCCTACATTTGCATGCAGGGTCTTCGCAAACGATGGTTCGATCCGTTGTGCGTACCAAAGTCTCTGAAAAGCAGGGTGACCCGATCCGAATGCGTACATATGTGGCGCCAAATTTTGTGACAAATTTCGCCCAAATATTAATGTTAGATTTAGGATCGAACCTCCGTACCAATATGCATCCCGCCTCTCTTGTCTTAAGACCTGTCCTAACGGAACAGGAATTCATACGACTAAAAAGCGGAAAGTCAGCTTGAAGCGGTGTTTGCCAAATCTGGGTGGCACCCAAACAGACGTAAAGAAAGTGATTGAGCAGTTGGGCGTCGCTTGGGAATTACTTTCCTTCTTTTTCCTTTCATCATCTCCTTGCGATTTCCATCGTCCTCCAGCTTGTGTAGCGGTCGACATGTCGGCTATCATTGGCGGCTGGATCGGCAAGCTCTTTCTCCCAAGCCCAGCCTCTCGCTTGCCCTCTGCACCTGGCTTTCCCCCTCAGCCTTTACGCCTCACGACACCGACAGCGACTGACCAGGGCTCGACCTCGACCAAAAGGTCTCGTAACGCCGCGATCAGTGCCCTCGACAAGCTTAGGAAGGAGTTCGTTGGAGACGTCGGCTGCTTCCTGACCGGCTACTCCTGCATTTCGCTTGAGGTTGCGCATCTTGTGAACCCTGTCCGCAAGAAAGGTGAAGAAGCCGAAGTGGTAAGTCCCTACTGTTTTACCGCCGCCAAACACTAATCATGGTCTACCCTCCAGACCAAGCATCTAACCACTGTGTTGGGCATTACTCGCCAGCAAGGAAACTTTAGCCTTGACTCCATCGAGAATCTTGTTCTTTGTAAGTCCTTCCTGCTTGTGCTCGCTGTGCTCACTGTGTATTTGATCAACATAGTGTATCCACCGTACCACCGACACCTCGACGTCTACGCCACCTACGCCCTCACGCTAAGCGAGCACTCGCTGCAAGCCGTAATCCAGATATTGAATGCCACTAATCAGAAGTGGGAGGATTTGACAGAGATATATACCGAAAACCCGCCTCCACGAACTATCGACGTGCGTGCCGCCTCCATCGTCTATTCTGCAGGGACAAAGCTCACGTCTTATCTTTTCTGCAGTGGTTGGACCCAGTGCTGTCTCGATTAAACTACGACATTATCATCCTACATCCCTCCTTCTTTCTTCTCCCCGATCAGCCTTTAATCGCCCTCGAACAACACAGCCCTCGAACGTACCGCCTCTGGCAGGTCACCGGTGGAGAACTCCGTCACTGGCAAGCGCCCGACTCCGACCCCTACCCTCCCTTTTGCTACACCTCTCGCAATCATCCGGACAAAACCGTGAATCCTTTCCTGCTCATCCTCAATGCCGCATCGAAACTTGAATATCATCGGAGGCACTACAGTTTTGATAATTTGACGGAGCGCCAGCGCAGACTCGCCGATCTCACCTTGGAGGCATATACCCTCATATACTACCGCCCTCCGCTCTTTGCAGTTAAACTTGCGGAAGGAATGTACACGACCGTTCCTCCTGCTGTGTCTCCTCTCCTCGCTCTGGCGAGCACTTCACGAGACGCGAATGATAGCGGTGGCACCCCCTTCGGCGGTGGCGCTGGGATTGATCGAATGGAGGAGGATGAGAACGAGGATGATGAGGAAGAGAGAAATGATAGTGATTCTGAGAGTGATAGCGAGGAGCTTAGTACGGATGAGGTGTACGGTATTGTGACGAAAATTGAAGACCCCCGTACTACGCTCGATGAGAGAAAGGAGCTGGGGTTGCTCTTGCTCAGCGGCGGAAGATGTGAGTCCCTCCTGCCTCTGATCTGTAGTCGTGGCTGAGGATTGGGAATTTCACTTTGATTCTCCGTCAGCCTATCGCCCTCTTCCCATACTATCTGGTATGGAATTATCTGCAGAGCCTGGTCTTATCGGTGGTGAAGGGGAAGGGTCATAGTGGTGTTGTTGCTCGTTCTATTTCTTGTACAGTGTCGGAAGCATGTGTGTTTCTCGAATGGACCTACTTCCCTCCTTTCTGTCCTCCTTTCATGAAATTTGTATTCCTTGTATTTTGTCGACTGAGAGAGCATGACAATTCGAGTCGAATCCTTACCGTACTCAGTATATGGTGCAAGTCAGGAATGAAGCTCGCCGGGCGTTTCCGCGCCGCCTTGTGAGGGCGATTGCCAGTGAGTCGAAGGTGAGAGCACTGTGAAGGTTTCCCTCTTCACGATCTATACCCATCGTCTACCATCTAGCAGTACTATCTCGTTACTCCAACGTCAGCGATGCTACACCATAACAATGATGCATCGCACTGCGGGCCGGACCTGGTCCCGTTGAGTGCTGTACTTGAAGCAAGAGCAGCTTGAACAGGTTTGAGAACCAGAGTCCATGTGCTTGAGAATCTTCGAACTTTCTCAAAACAAAACAGGTTTGCCTCACCGCAGCCTGAACCCATCCGTACCACCAATGACCGTCTACTACCTTCTACTTCAGGTCTTGTATACTGCCCACATGTTGTCTATCCATATTTGCTCGAGGACCGTAATACTGTCATTCGTATGTACATCGTACCAACGAGGCTGTGGACGATAAAGAACTTGAGGGTGTATGCATAATTGTAATTGGAAGATGAGTGGAGGTTACAGGGACGAAAGGTTGAACCAAAGGCATTGAGGCAAGCAAGGGAAGGGAAGGGAAGGGAAGGGAAGGGAAGGGAAGGGGAAACTTGCGAGGTCCTGCTCGATGCTGGGCATGTGTATGCGTGTGCAAAAGGACTCGGACGGGCCTTAGGGAAAAGAAAACAATAACGAATATATGCACATATATATCAGAACAAAGAACAAGAAGGCGGGAAGGAAGGACCTGGCTGGACGTCCGAGAACTTGAGAAGAACTTGAAGAAACCAAAATAGGTATGTATAAGGAAAACATAAGACCATCAGGCTTGGACACAAACACAAAAAGGGATCACATGTTCCCATCCCTTTCGAATCGCCCCAAGGCCAAGACGAGTTGGGCCCGCTTACTTCTTCCGTTTCGGCGCTATAACGATCTCAATCAATGTCTACTCCACACCTGAAACAAAAAAAAAAAGAGAAACTCACCACCACCCCTCCCCCTCCCCCTTCCTCTCTTCGTGTCCGCCCTCCCATTAACCCCCTCCTCTGTCCCCTCCTCCCCCCCTCCACCCCATTCTCACCCCCCTCCTCCTCCTCCTCCTCCTTCCCCCTCCTCCTCTTCGCCGTCCCCCCCGAACTCGTCCTCTGCATCGCGCCCGTCGCAGTCGCGTTAGAGGTAGTGGAGGTGGAGTAAGGCATAGCGGGCCGAGGTGGTGGGGGCGGGACTGCACCGCCGATGGGGCCGCCGGGCGTAGAGGCGCAGGAGGGACAGAACCATTCGCCTTCGGGGATGGAGGGGAGGGGTGGGGAGAGACAGCCGATGTGGTAGGGCGCGTCGCACTGCACCACGCACACGCAACATACACCGCACCACATCAAAGTAAGGAGTAGAGTCAGATCCACGAATGAGACGAGGAGACAGAGACGAGGAGGGACGAAAATGAGGGTAAACACACCTTATCGCAAGCCAACGGCGAATCCTCCTCCCCGTGGTCTTTCCAGCATCTCAGACACTCCTCCGCCGTGTCCAGATCGGCAGGGTGTCGTGGTAGCTCGGAGTATTTCTCGTTCGGGCGGGCGAGGAAGTAGGATGTGTTTTGGCCTCCGGCGACACTGCAGCGACGTTGTCAGATACGCACGAGGGGGAGTGGCACTAGAAATAGAAAGGGGAAAGAGGGAGGAGAAAGAGGACGCACGCAAAGACGTCGACGCCGCGTAGGGGCTCGTTCCTGCTAGGCTTCGTCGCGCTCTTCGGTTCGTTCGCGCCCATACCGAGCTCACCTGTGCCACAAAACGTCAGTACTCCATCGAGTTTGTACGACTACCCATAACGCAAACGCAGGAAGAAAGAAACGGAAACGCACCGTTCACGGCATTTTGCCCCCATGCGATCGTCATCACGCCAGGTTCATCCTGGTCGGGCGCAAGCGCGAAATGGGTGACGCCCCCGCAGGCGATATGATACGTTTTACAAGCCCTGTTGTTTTTCGTGTCGGTCCAATCCAAACGTCAGCCAAATGAAAATGAGATGGACGATGAGGAGGGGGAACGGTGGGGGAAATGGAGTGACATACATTATATCTTGCATGTATCGGAAAGAGGAATAAGGCTGGCCACCGGAGCCTGTCGCCATATTGAAAAGATCTTATCAGTACCGTTATATGGCAGCAAAGACGGGTACGTACCATCACCAGTAGTCTTCCACTGTTCACATCTACACGTCAGCAGATGGTCACGTCTGTGAAGAACGAGAGAGGGATGGAACGCACCTTTCCAGCCATCCAATACATCTGCTGTCTATCCACGACCACCGAGTTCGAAGGTCCAGCCGCGACCATCGCGCCCATCATCATTTCTCGTGGGCCAGCGAACTACATTCATCCACGCAGGGGTTAACACACTCGTCCTCTAAGTTAAGTTACCAAGTCAGGGAGGGGATGCTGACCTGGGGAACGACTTTCGGGATCAACACGTCTTTCTGGTCACCGAGTCCGAGGCGGCAGTAGCCATTGTAGCCCCATACGTAGACGACCCTGTGGTACAAGTATCATCAGTACCATGAGATGGTATTGATGAGCGAGAGGAGAAATGAGGGGCGGAGGAGAGAACGGTGCGTACCCTGTGTCATCGAGCGCAATACTATGCTGCTGCCCACACGCGATCTGTACGATTTTTTTGTCTGTGAGACCTTTCACTAGGACTATGCACCGTTCCAGGATGGTTCAATGTTAGCGAGTGGTAATCAAATTGTGGTGGGTATATGAAGATGGGATAGGACTTGTAATGACTTACTTGGCTCGCTCTCGACGTCGAACGCGGTTTTATTTCCCGTGGCGATATATTCGCCCGTCCGTCCGTTTCCGAGCTGGCCTTTCTCGCCGCTTCCCATAGCGTAAACTGAACGATAAAACATAAGACGTCAAATCAGATTTCCTTTCAAACTGCATCTTGTGGCGGGTGTGCCACAATCAACGAGCGAGCAAGATAGAAATGCAGCCGCACCTTGACCGTCTTTAGTAAGTAGTAGAGAGAATGTAATCCCGGCGGCGGCGCTGACTACTGGTTGGATGGCTCCAGAGGAGTTGTATGGGCCGTCGACGCGTCTGAATGAGGTTATTTCCGGGCAAGGATGGTGACCGCACTGCAAAGAGCAATTATTGGTCAGAAAATATCCCTGAATGACGAGGAAATAATAGCACATCTGCTGCGACTGTAACGGAGCTGGAAGGGCCATAACTGTGGCACTGTGAGTGTGAAACGGACGCTGGACGCAGTGGAAAGGAATTCTTCTCAGACGGTCACTACGCGCCTTCATGAAATTAGCCCGGTGATCATTCACCCTCTGCTAAAAACACAGTTTGAGATGAAGAGACGCAGCCGGCCATCACACCCAACAACGTTCTTTCTTCCCATATAGGAAGTCCGTCCGTCCGGACCACGAATACTCAGATACCCAAACTTTAACAACCTTGAACTCACCTGTCCGAGCAGATTTACTCCAGCAGTCCAGACCCTTCCATCGCTTCCCACAAGAATAGAATGTGCTCTCCCACAAGCGGCATGAACGAACTTCGTACCAGCCGCGGCACCCAAGTCCTGTGCCCTTAACTTCCAAGGAGCATTTTCGGAGATGACGTCGACACCGGAAACTCCAAGTGCGGAAGAGGTGTTGCGTCCGAATAACCATGCTTGGCCTTCGACGTCCAACGCAATAACGTGACAGCCGGCACAGCCGGCATGCACGGACACGATTTTGACATTTGAGAGCGACCGAAGGATATGTGGGTCGAGAAGGTCCGGGTGTCTACGGTGGCACAGTATTCGAGTTAGAGGTGCATGCAAGGAAACGAACGTGAAGGTAGAGGGAACGCACTCTGAGATTTCACCATTATTCGGGAGCCTCTTGCCGAGCTTAGGCCTACGCCACACGCAAATCAGTCTCCAAGATGAACCTTCTGAGCCACACCAAGCCAAAGCCCACGACGCGTCGCGCTCGACCGTGACCCCAACGGCCAACCGTTGGCAAGTTGGTTCAAACTCCTCTAGTCGTAGCGGGCGCGACCGGGCCTTCGGGACGCAAGTTTGAAACTCACCAGTCCGTTCCTCCGGCGATTAGGACTGATTATCGGTGCAAAATGTATATTAGCTGCGGTTTTAGAGTGCAGAGACAAGGAAATACTCGCGTCTTCCCCAGGTTTGTTCGTTCGAGGGCATGATCGAGGCCGACATGGTGGTCGTATGCGGGTGAGTGGCCGGCGTCTATTCGGGCTCGGGTCGAGCGGCACCCGCTCGGTTCACCTTCCGGATTCATCCTGTCTTCCCACCATACCCCTTCGTTCGAACCATCATCTCCTTGCAGCGAAGAGTATATCTTGAACGACAACGTACAAGCGTCAGAATGTTGACTTACAGCCTTCCTGGGTGCAGCTGAAGGAATGCTCCACTTGGCCTGGCGAGCTCTTTCCCGAAAAGATCCCGCGGCGAAATCTCTTGTCTTCTCGGCCATCGAAATCATATTTGCCTTTTTATCATGTCTGTGCCTCAGACTTGCCTCTGGCCTCCCACCAGGCTCAATATCTGCGTAGTTTTTTCAGGTATCATACCAATCTGATGGCGTATTTCTGGTGCTGATACGATTCAGATATGATCACTCTGGTTTCTCGGTATCTCCACATCTTCACAGCCGTCATTCTTCTGACGATCCTACGTCAACACACTCTAAAGGCTTCCACATAACCGGCGGACATAGACGCGGCCTTTGAACTTACCAACTCTATCTCGGTCATCAGGAACATCACCGTGGTGGAAAAGATCGGGGAACCCGATTTGCATGTGTCGCCAGTTCGGGAAGGTCTATCTTATTTTCCTTGCGGCATGATATTATCAGTTTGACTTGATCCTTCATGACCGAGAGAATGATCGTTCTTCCTCTTCTAGGTGGGGAAGATACGTTCCAACAGTTTCCTGCAGGGATCTTCTTACTACCACGGAATAGTCCTGCACGTTCTCCCATGCCCTCTGGTTTTCATGTCCCCTACTCGTGATTCGAGTGCACCGCAGTGAGCGACTGTTTACCTGATTCCTGTTTTTTGTATCTACGGGTACGGCGTTGACCTTTCATATGCGCCACTCATCTGGATTTGTGAGCTTACGCCGCATGCGTTGCGAACCTTACGCCCGTGTTCTTACCGGGTCCAGACATTCATACCCATGGGGTGTCGTTACTACCAGCCGATCGCAGTCATGCTTTAAACCGGCCTCACACACCATGGTCGCTGAGCCGCATCTGTTTTTACGGTTATCGTTCTTCCCAGTGGCGGGAAACGAGAAGCTTTGAGCGGCCGTTCATAGTTTTTTGGTTGGTTCGAGGTAACTTATAATTAAACTTCCGTTCCATGTTTGGCCCAGCGCGATTAATATTTATTCTTCGTTCTGCATTGCTTAGATGGCCGGGGAAGGAACCGATCTGTTACTAGATAAAGAGATGGTAGGTTGTTGATACTGCTACTAATAGAGCAAGTCACGAGTTTTCCTTCGCAGGTACAGGTGCTATCACAAAAGCGCGTTTCTTCGGAGGAGCGCTTGAGTTTTCTCGTTCATTATCATGCTCAGAGTCTGAGATGTTCTGAACGCGTAGCAAATCAGTGCATGTCCTGTCGTTCAAGAGGGGTATCGACGTACCGATTCTTGTTCAATCTCTTCGTCCTCTTCCCAGTCCGACTCATTATGCTCTTCACATCGACCCGACCCCCTCCTGTCCGATCCGCTGCGGTCTTCTTCGACAAACGCCCGATAACTAGTCGCAAACTCTGCACGGTCTGCCTCGGGTGGTGGCGTGACATCGGGTGGCGTGAGGTCGTAGTCCACAACTTGTAACTTAGAGGCTCAGAGGCGGACGATGAGGGGATGAACGACGTAGCACATTAGGTGCGTCTGCTTCGTCATCTGAATCATTCCCGCCAGTAGCTCCTGTGTGACGCCTCTCGTCTCCACCTTCCTCTGCGGCTTCTGACACTTCGGTAGATGGCGGGCGAACACAAGCCCAAACCGGAAACCCTTCAGGTACGTATAACTGTGTATAATAGACGACGGTGCGCTGGGAGGCGTAGTCAGCCTCGGTGAGAGTCAAAATGTCGGGTGTGGTACGCACAAACTAGCCGTCGACATTGAATATTGATGTCCGATTTGTTCCACGCGCTTCGGTGTGAACGCCCACTGCAGCCCCACGCCTTCATATGCATATAGATGTAGACGAAGTGCTTCAGGGGGACGCGCTCACCGGTGTGTTCCAGTCAAACAGGGTGGGGAAAAGCCCGCTGGGTTTGATGCATGAAATAATACTTACTTATGGTTTCTGAGACAGAGATGATTTCGGAAAGGATGAACAAAGGGTGTAAGTACTACTTGGTATTTCTAGGCAACAGTAAGTACGTCGCTCGGAAGTTGGGATTGTGGGTTTGGGTTTCATTGCATGTTCTTCCTTGTCCCCTCTGTCTGTCCTCATAAAATGATACATAATCATGTGCGTTGCGTATGTGTCGTGACTTCAACATATCATTAATGAGCTCGTCAGGCCTTGACTTACATATGTACCGTAAGCTCTTCGGATTGATGATAAGTATCTCCTAAACCCCAAAAGAAAACCCCATAAATTGTGGGTTATATATAACGCCGAGATGGGCCATAGAATGCGAGCCATAAGATAAAATAGTCATGAGCACCGTCAGTGTCAGTGTCATATGCATACCATTCATCCACAGTCCGAGTCCGTCGGCGACCATACACTGTACGTATACAGCACTTACACACTATATCTACATGCGTACACCGCTAGGGCCCAAAGGTTTAAACACCACCACTCCCTCCAAGTTTTAACCTGACATTCTCCCTCAGCCTCCTCACCTCCTCACCTCCTCACCCACCATCAAAATCAAACCCGATTCTCAGTCAAATAATGCGTCGGGAACCATTCTGGGAGGTCATACGTCGTGTTGCTCAGTTCGGCGAGGATGAGCCCTGCGGAGACTTCCGCGCTGTTTCCGTATTTTTCGGGATCGTGTTGTGTTGGGTTGGAGGAGGGAGGGTTGGTGTGGTTGTGTTAGTTCGTTATCGTGTCGTGTCGTGTCGTGTCGTACCGCACCACAAAAACCACAAGTCACAAACAAATCAAACAAAACAAAAAGAACCAAAAACCCGTCAATTCCGTCGCATGCACGCGTACATCCTAGCAGGAAAGACCAAGACGTACCACGAAAACCCCCTCGGCATCCCATGGCCCGAATATCCGGCGGATATGTATTGGCCGACTTGGGGAGTTATTTCGCCCGTGGTGGGGTTTGGGGTGAGGACGGGTCCGACCTGGATGGATGGATGGTTGGTTGGTTGGTCAAAAAGGACGGAGGGGAGAGGAGGAGGGAAAGAGGTGGGAAGAAGGGGAGAGGAGGAGGGAAGAGGTGGGAAGAAGGGGAGATGAGGAGGGAAGCGGTGTGAAGAAGGGAGAGAATGGGAGGGGAGGGAGGAGAAGAGGAAGGGAGGGTACAAAGGAAGGACGCAGGAGGGAGGAGAAGAAACGCACGAATGGATCTCCTATCTTGGTAAAACCCATAATACCAGTCTACACCCACACAAAGTATCAGTATCGCACGTATAACAACCCGTTCCACCTCCGTCACGACCACCACGCGCAAAACAACACAAAAGAAAACACCACAACCAGATCCAGAATGAATGACATACCCATTCCATCTCAACCTCCTCCCCCTTCTCTCCCTCACTCTCAACAAACTTCCCCGGAAACACCCGCGGCAAAAACTCCCTCAACGCCCGTCCAACCTTCGCATCTATCCCCGAATCGTCGGCCTGATAATACTCGAATCTACCGGTTTCGTGTTCACGGCCGCCGCCGAGGATGACGAGCGGGTTTGGGGAGTCGCCTTTAGATCCGAGAGGTAGATCGAGCGCGTCAGTATTCATGCGCCTTGTATCTTGTACATGGAAATGGGCGTAGGAAGGGGAATGGGAACGGGAATGAGAAGTAGTAAGACCGAGAAGAACGCACCCTCCCTAACAGGCCTCGGAAACCAATACTCAAACCCCCTATTCCCCACCCATCCACTCCTGCTCAACTCCTGCTCCGTCGCATTCGACCTCACGGCTATGACCTGACCACGCGTGGGTACGATACCCTCGGGACCGGCGAGGTGTGGGAGGAGGTGGGATGCGTAGGCGTTTGTTGCGTGGAGGACTGTGGTGCAGGAGATGGGGCCGCGGGGGGTTGAGAGGGACCAGCGGCGTGGGTTGCCTGAAGTGGATGAAGTGGACGAGGAAGAGGAAGAGGAAGAGAGTGGCGAGACGGCGGTGACGGGTGTGCGTGTGTGGAGGTGTAGAGAGGACGAGGAAGGAAGGGAGGAATTAGCGAGTTTATAGAGTTCCGTAACGAATTTAAGCGGCCACAGGTTTCGTCCAGGGATCTTAACGCCCTGCCCACGACTCGTCCCATATATCTCCCTCATCTCCCCCTCATCAAACCACTCCACACTCCCCACCTCAACCCCCAACCTCCTCGCCTCCTCCCAATCCCTCCTGCGTCCCTCCATCCACACCTCATCAAACTGCAGACTCACTCTCCCTTCCTCGACGAGATCGACTTTTTCGGTGAGGTTGTGGGAGTGGATGATGGAGGCGATGGCGTTGGTGGTGTAGGATTCGATTTGGATGGCGCGGATGGCGTTGGGGAGGCCGTGTGTTGCGATGCGGGAGCGGAAGGAGGAGAAAGTGTCTTCGGCGAGGTGGCCGCCGTTGCGGCCTTTCGTTTTCCGTGTGGTCATATAGTCAGTCAGTCGAGTAGGAATCTGCGATGGTAGAGCTGCGAACGTACCGGTAGCCCCAGAACAAAAATCCCTCGCCTCAAGCACCACGATATCCAGCCCTTCTCCCTCCCGCTTCTTCAACCCCTCAACCAAATGCCACGCCGCACTCACCCCCGTAATCCCACTCCCAATCACACACACGTCCGCCTCGCTCGTCAGTTCGCCTTTGCTGCCCTCACCTGCTAGGACGTTCGCGTCGGGGGCGGAATGCGTCCAGAAGCTGTGTGTGGGGTTCGGGACGGGGAGGGGGGCGGGTTCGTATCCGTTGCCGTTGTTGTTGGGGGAGGAGGGAAAGGAGGAGGGGGAGGAGAAGAAAGCTTGGTGGTGCGACGGAAGGTCGGAGTCTCGGATGCCGAGAGAGAGGGAGGGTTGGATGTGACTGAGGAGTGCGATGGAGAGGAGGGCGGAGAGGAGGGCGAGACGGGGGGTGAGGTGCATCATGGTCGTGGTCGTGGCTCGCTGAACGTTTCCTGTTACTGGTGTTGGTTATATACTTATATGAATTTGTGAATATACGAGAGAGTCGGAGAGCCGAGCGAAGGGATGACACTACACACGGAAGAGATGGCGATAAGTGTCGGAATTACTGTATCACTTGTCGAGGGGCGACCACTGCGATAGCCTCGTGTTCTCTGCGCGTCGGATCTGAGGTATGTACTTCGAGCACTTGCAGAGCGTGATATCGTTCAAGCGTACGGTCACTCTGCGAACCAGCAAACAATTCAAAGATGATCGTTTATGGAGGAAGAGGAGAGGAGGCCCGGGGAGGTGAATGGGCCACAACCTCCTGAGTGGGGGGTGGCGGAGCACGTTGCGGATCGGAGCAGAATTGGGCTCGGAACTATCCGCTCACTGCTGCCTCCTCAGCCTCCTGTTCCTGCTCCTCCTTCAAGTTCCTCGCCCAATCCTCCTCCTCCTCCTCCGGCGACAACGACGATGACGATGACTACGAACTCCCTCTTCGAATTCCACCAGCTGTCGACGCGTTATCCTGAGTCCTTTAAGTGTCGGACGCGTCCTACCGCCTCGAGTACTTACATAGTAATGGTTTGAACGGTGACACTACTGCTACTACAACCTGTCCCAGACGTTTGATACACCTCGTTACCCTCACAGGCGCCGAGATGCGCGTTGGCTCTTGCCTTGATTAAAAGTCTACTAGCATCTGTCCGACGACGAGGCTATGGCATCGAGTTCGTTACTTGGACTTGGTGCTCCATCTAACTCAGCCTCTAACTTCTGGCTTGAGAACGACGGTAGAAGGGGCTTTATTTTCGATTCTACGGGACTTCATGCACACGAGAGACAGACTGAGGTACTCCTACGTGGTACGTGTCAAACTGGTGCGTGATTTTCTTCAATCTACACTTCAGTGCTTTATTTTGATATGGACGGCGTCTTTCTCTCCCTCCAGCCTAAGACTTGCTCCCTCAACGGACTGACTCATATAGGACGGTACGGAGCATCCACAGATGTCTCTGAAAAGCTCTTATTGTCTCCCCTCTCGTCTTCCCGTCACTCGCGACTTTATAAATTGGAATGCGTGGAAGGCAGAGTTCTCTCTCCTTTCCTCAGTTGTCGGACGCATTGTTCTGTACCTACGTCCTCGACGAGCATACATGTATCAAACAACGATCTGAGCATCGTCCTTCAACGCATTTCCATGCATACATCCATCTTTCTGCGCGTTGTTTTTTTGTCTCGACTCTCGAGTAACAGTCGTCTCAATTCTCATTCGAGCGTCTCCCCTTGGACGATCTCCTTGATCTTCATGAGGTACCGAGTGTGTTGCTTCGTGTTCGACATACCTGGCTCTGGCTCGGGCTCGAGATCATCGCGGCTTATGCTGGTGTGTGCGGTGTGCGGTGCGTGGTGCGTAGTGAGTTCCTTCGTTGGCAGTTCACAGTGTCCTTCGTTTTGCGAATGATATTGACCATATCTCTCTCCAGACTTAGATCCTTACCTCTCTAAGGGACTGCTACGAGGAGCATCCATAGGGGTCTGTCAAAAGTTCATCGTCTCGTCTCATTGTCTCACCTCTCGTCAGGTCGTTTCCGTCGCTCACAGCCGCTATGTCTCGCGACTACTTATGAACTCAATTACATGGAAGCCTTTAGGCTCTCTACATACGAGTCTCGCTCACCAGGTATCTTAATCATCCTCATGCAGCCAGTCATTTCTTCGTGTGGATGTGGTATCGGAAACGCAGTTCAGTCATTCGTACGCCCGCTCATGGTTCATGGTTCATTGACAGTGATGATTCAGAGTATCGCGCTCGCCATACAGTACCTATACAAACTTCGGAGTCTTCGCTTCTCGTTCACGCACTGCACCCTCCTGCGCCACTGCCACTGTCTCCCCTTCCCTCTCAGAAATCTAAAATCTACTGGGTACTGAAGCAGAACATTACTTATAAGCCCCATACCTCAAGCACCCAAAAGCCGTACATACTCGTGCTTCCAGCGCTTAATTTAAAGTCGAGCGCCTCAAAGGACGTGTCGTGGTGGGAAGTCACACAAATATTAATACTCACGCTCTCCTTCCAAAGCCTTCCACAGTCTTCGCCGCCACCCACCCACACAACACATCCATACAACCCCACGTATACGTATACGCCTACGTGAGAATAAGGACTGTCTTGCCCGTCTTGGTCTTTATAAGACTGCAAGGAGAGGCATCTGTTCTCTTTCCTTTCTGACTCCCGACTACCGTTATCTGTGAAGTATATCTGAGACGGTGAGTGTTTGCGTTTGACACACGGGGCGTTTGTTTAGTTCGTGATTGAATTGAATTTGGCTTTCATAGTCTCTGGGATCTACTCATCATCGTCCCGGATAGATCTTCGAACGAGTCATTCATCACTCATCATGAACCCTTCGGACTCGGACCACGAACAGCAGGAGCAGCCTCGAGCTCCATCCATCGTCCTCGCCAATACTCCCATCACAGCGAACCATCCCGCAGCACCACGACGAGAGCCCGAGGTGCGTGTATGCCCCATTCCACTCCGCTGTGTTATGTTGCATTATATTGAATCATTCGACGTTGATACTCTGCGTATTACTCTCTACAAACAACAAATAAGGCAGTCGAACTGGGCCGGAAACGCAAGTTCGGAGAATATGACGACAGGGACGAGGGTGAGGGCGAGGACGATGATGGAGATGGAGATACGGAGACGATTAGTTCCGATGGCGAAGGCCCGACGTCCATCATCGCTCCCGGTGGTGTTAATTCGCGCGTACGTCTTCCGTTTCTTAGCCTCTAGTCTTTCTTCACTCCATGATACTGAAACTCCACCCTCCGTTTGCCGTAGTCCTCCCAATCGACGCCACCATCCAAACGTCACCACCCCGACTCCGATGGACATGATTCGTCTGAAGAATTTCCCTCGAGTCATGTACGTCGACACTGCTTCACCGTGAACGCGGTACAGAATGCTCATCATAACATAACAGATCACCCAGGCCTCCAACTCTGATGTCCGCGCCCTTCACGCTCAACATTCTTCTGGGACTTCATCCCCGTCCAATGTTTCTCTCCTCCTCTCTTCCTCTACTGGCAGTGGCAATGCGAATCCCATCGCAACTTCCGAGGCCCAAACCGTCCGTTCAACTACAACTATCACCTCGGAAGGACATCCTCCGTCTACGCTGCAGTATTATGGTGATATGTCGGCCATCAGTGCTATAGCTGTCGGTAATGACGGCCCATACTCTGACGCCGACAGGAGGGACAACACGAGTCCCAGTCCCATCGAGGAGATCACGACCGAAGGTGCGCGGGGCCTCAACCGTGACGATGCCAGTACTAGTACTAGTCTTCCACGTCCGAGTCCCGGTTTCACATCTACCTTCAATGGCCGCCCATGCCCATCCATCTTCAATGGCCGTCCATGCCCATCAACTTCCAACGCCCTGCCGCCGACGTCAAACGGAAACGGAAACGGAAACGGGGGAAACGATTTCTTCATGAATTTCGTCGCTAGCCAAATGCGCGCGAATCGTGCCGCGTCGGAGGCTGAGCATGCTTTCTTGAGCTCATTATTTAATCCGCACTCGCGTTCTGGTTCTGGTTCGAGCACGGGCACGGGCACGAACTTTTCTGCCGCATTTGGGCAGCACGGCGTCAACGTCCACTCATTCACCACTGCCAGTGTTCCGGTCGTCCCAGTCGTTTCTCGATCCGTTCCTGTGGTGCAGGCACAGCCTTTCCTTGCATTGACACCGCCCTCTCTTCCTCTTCCTCACACCTTCCCTCACACCTTCCCTCACACCCTCCCTCACACCCTCCCTCTCCAGACCCCACCTCAACCAGTCTACACTCTCGCGTACGGCCACGCCACACCGACACCGACACCCACCCTCCTTCCTACGACCACGAACATTAACAACACTTCCCTGCGCAGCGTCCCTCCCCTGGCATATACATTGCCGACGCGGGTCACCCGGACTCTAAATCAGACCCATCCAGGCGGCGCTCCAGGACTCCTAGGCTTTCACGCGCCGTCTTACGCCTAACTTGCGATGCTGATGTTCATACGGGGAGCACGACTGCGCTGTAGGGTGAGCCGAGGGGTGAGGTGGGTTCCTGGTGAGGGATATGGATGCGAATGAGGGTGTGGGCGACGGGTGATAAGGAGGGATTGCTGGAGGTTCTTTTGTGTAAGTTAGTGTAAGTGTATTTGGCGAGAGGGCGGGGGTCCCGAGTTCAAGGAGTCTCTGCTACGTCAGTTCTTTGGAGAGTGTGATAACTCTATGCGAGGCCTGGATGTGGGTACTCTGAACATTGACAAGGTTCATTTAATGGCTGTACATTGGGAAGTTATCGAGGAAAACATGTTGTCTCGTTATCTTGCGCGGTTGCAGGTTTTTGTGACTGACGAAATCGAATGTGACGCTCAGGTTGACAAGTAGCACTGCTCTAACGACGGTCGGTCACCGAACTCTCATGCGCTCTGCGATGACCGTTCTTCCACTCTGTTCCTCCATGAGGCTCTTCATGATAACCCCACACTCTTCATGGTATCTCCACACGGGACCCTCGTCTATCCCATAGGCTAGGAAGCTCGATAATTCGGACACATTTGGGCAGATTGTTGCTTATGGTAACCCCTACATGCAAACCTAGAGCTCGAGAGTGTCTCTCTTGTGGTATCGTTTGGGATGCTGTAGTGTTAGCACTATCTTTCTTGGTGGTATTCCGAGTCGTCTGCTCCTCGATGCTGCATCGATTAAAACATCGAGTCCCCACACTCAGACAGGCCACTCTAGGATATATGTATTATCCCGTTCCTCGCTTGACAATGTGTTCAACTGGCTACGGCGTTGTTCTTCTAGTGGCGTTGGTTGTATCGAGGACCCCACCACGGCAACTACGGACCCATACATTCCGAGTATTGTTCCCTTTGTTTCGTCGACAGATCCTGTATCTCAAGAGCATCCATGCCATCCTATCCTACTGCATCCCGTGCGCACGTCCCTTCCTTCCTTTTTGCTACGTATTTATATTTGAATTCCAGTAAGATAGCCTCCGCTCTCAGGGGTTTCTCGACTCCCCATAATTTCACAGATCATTTCCTCCCAGAATTGTGGGATTGGCTTGGCCTGGGTCCTCCGTTCCGTCCAAAAAAGCTTCCGGCTTCCTTCCCTCGTCTTCTCTTCCGTTCCTACGGCTGGATCTCCGATGCTCAGACTGCCGCTCCCGATCCTTTTCAAAAAAGAATAATAAACGATGGTTCGTCTTCTTTCTCGTTGTCTTCTGCCGTACAGTACGGTTCACCAGGATATCTGACAGGTATCTTTACCTCACAATTGCATACCGCAGGTTCTGGTTTCTTCGTTGGCCTCAACCGCCGCGGCGAAGTGGGTGCTTCAGGCTTCTGTTATCCCTCTCCGCGTCAGGTGAGGTTCCTGGAAGAAACTTGAAGGAAGCAAGGAAATATATTTCGACATCTTCAGGGTACAGTGGTACAGTGTGGGTCCACTACTTACGTCGTCCCTGCATTCCGATCTCATATGCATCACTTCAGTGGTGACAATGCTTTCTGAATTTCGGGCCTGCGTTTCTGACCTGAGCCTATGGTCTACTTAGTGCCAGCCACCAACCAAAGTTGACCCGGGTCGTCTCGTCTGGACTGACCTCGAGGGTTCTCTCTCCTGCGGCGCGCGACAACGAGCGACAGCATGCGCACTTCCTCAGGTCTTCTCAGGACCAAGTTACTACTTCCGGTGGTGTTTGTCGGTCTGCTCGTCGTCTGATGAACATTGAACCATTGCAAGTCTGCAACTCGCCCAGACGGCAACCTCCTGTTGCGAGCCTCGTGTTTCGCCCTGTTTCGTCTCTACGGAGCATAGATGTGCCACGAGACCGAGCTCATCCCAAGCCACGACGTCATGAGTCAATGAATTCATAGCGCAAGCAAACGGGCTGAGATCGAGAGAGCCGTCATCGCGACTCAGGAGGCGGCGACGATGCCCAGAGCGGCGGGGCAACATCCTGTCATCTGAACATTGTGTGCCCATGCGGGTCCGAAAGTACTCCGGCCTCCTGTGTATACAAACCTGATGGGGTGAACGGGGTAAATACCATTAAACGTCGTAAATGATGGGTATACACTATGCTACGACTGACTACTACTGCTAGCAGACAGGCGGAGGGGAGAAAGGACAGTCCACGACCGGCGGGCTGTAAGCAGAGCAAATAGCGGTCGTACCAGAGCAACAGCTTCTAGCGACGGGCTTTTTATCAGGTAGAGAGAGTGCGATACCGTGATGGGTGGGTGAGGAATGTGTGAGCAGTCTATATGCAGATTAATGGCGGCGCGACCTGTGATAATGAGCGGAGAAGTGGGAAGAGCGGGGAAAGTCCATCCGTTAGCGGTCATGCACATCTTCAAGGTCGTCGTCTAACAGAGTCGGGCTCCGGACCAAGCTCTGGGTCGTCACTCTTTCTATCCCATTTGTCTGCATAGTTGACTTCTTGCTCCCAACGGACGACGATACCTGTAAATTAGACGTGGAGATAGAATGAGGCAATGTATGATGAGGCGAGCGATAAGGGCGTCGCAGGATAATGCTTCGAAGAGATGAAAGGCGTGACGGACGCACCATTGGTGACGGTAGGCGGGTCGACGTCCTTCTTTGGTACACTCGCAGCCGATCTCTCATTTTGCCTCGACGAAAGAGCGATTGAGGGCTGTTCATCCGTGGTCTCCGGCTGGAAATCGGCGACCCAGCGACCAAGGGTGTTGCTGAACTTGTTAAGGCGCGGTGCACGGTCTCGTGCAGAACGAAGGTTGAGAATCCTACGGAGGGAAGCTTCGATAAGTGCCGGAGGAGGGTCGGGTTGAGAGCGAAAGGGTTTGGAGAAGGGCCAAGAAGAGAGGGGCGAGAGACTTACAAGCGACAGGAAAGGACCGTTGAAAGTTGAATACTCATCGGCGCATTGATGGATTGGATGAGCTCATTAGATTGTCTATGTGCGAAATGGGTCAACGACCAGGGAAGCTAGAGGCGATGATAGAATAGGACGTACACGAAGAAAATGACATTGATCAGGTTGAGTGACGAGATGGCGACGAAGTAGAAAACACCGTCTTTGATGAAGACGTCAATCAAGGTCGAAGACGAGCCCGCTGCCTTGTGTTTGAGACCTCGGTAGAGCGTCATCGTAGTCAGGACAAAGTCGACAGCCCTATGAAGTAAAACCATTTCCATTCCGGTCGTCAGAATACTCTATATCATCCGGGAGAACTCGGTTCAGGGCGACGTACATAGGGGATGCATAGAAGGCGATAATGAACTTTGGACCTGCGATAGACGCCTTTCCGGTGACTAAAGCAGATTGTTCAGCCGAGACTGTACGGGTAGCTTGAAGGCCGGAACGGCCAGTGGAGACTTACCGAGGCAAGGACCTGGCCAAGAGGGCAATTTTGTATCTGTATACGAGCATCACCTGTCAATCTCATCGGACGATCGGAGTGCGCAGAAAGACAAGACGGCTTACAATCGAATGCCAGGATAGGAACAGCAATCATTACGCCCGTAAAGCCAGCCATCATGAGTATGAGAAAGATCAGTACTTGTCTATTGCGGTTGTATAGTGCGTATACTCGTAGGGCCAGAACTGAGGATAATAATACGCGGAAAGTCAATGTGAATGATCAGCCTGATCTCCAATTCGACCGTAGCACAAGAAGGTAAAGTATTCACATACCTAGCTCCACACACACGTCAATAAGTACGGCTATTCCGGGTAGAATACGGAGATGTTTGGCGCACGACCTGAAGGGTCGTAAAATGACTAGTGTCAGAGGATGTGAGGTTTGAATACAAGGATGACTTACTCTTCTGACCAGTCGGCAAAGAACCCTATTCAATAGGGATGAATGGTATGGGTCAGCGAGAGAGATATTTCGAGCCATAAACGGATCATACATGGATCTGTCACTGTTGATAGTCCAATACTTCGTCAGGCCAATCGCTCTGGAGAGAGATAGCATAGCACGAACCTACGAGGACCACGAACGTATAGTACCGCACCATCAAGTATAAAACCTTGATGATTGACCATTCCGCCTTCCAGACGTACTTCCACTGACGAAGTGAAACGAAGTCAACATGGAACGTAGCGTCGCTCAATTTTTTGCTCACCTCTTTCGGTAGACATACAAGCCAGTCCCAGACCAGCACGGATGTTGTGGCTTAGATAATATAAACGAGCCTGTGAGCATCACACCAGCTCTACGCACCAAAAAGAAAAAGAAAAAGCCTTACAGGCAACGTAAATCTAAATCGATAATGTCAAAAGGGTTCATATTCGTAAGTGGGCGTCTTGGTCAATGGAACATCAGATCGGAATGACGTTCACCTGCGCAACCTTCACAATGTGCTCGAGCGCTGCGACCTCCGCGGCCGACATGGCTTGGCTGACTGGCGGTGGTAAAGGGAAATGAAAGATGGGGTATGCCTTTGCAAGGCTCGTCGTCCGGTTGTCCTATGAAGTGACTGGCGACCAAAGACAGAGTTCTGGGGACGTTCGAAGAAAGTACGGAAGTCTCAAGCGATCCATGACTGAGTTTTATGCAAGAGGCCGATCGGAATCTCGAAAGCCTGTGGCTGTTCCCAGTGGCATGCGCCTCAAATCATCGGGCCCTGTCGTTTTTGAAATAGCAGAAGAATTCTTTGACCCCCGCAGCTGGCCTGCCTGTTGGACCTTGTTTGTGCAGCATTTCGTGACGTTATACGCATCGCGGACCTTTGAGGTTTGTTTTCGACACCTTTTCCTGCCACTTTCCGGTTGAATCATTCCATAACCTGTTCCGTGATGTTGTTGTCGAAATAATAATAAAAGAATAGAGAGCTTTCAGGCTTACCCTAGGCTTACACTTCGCTTACACCCTCGAAAATATTCATTGCCGGATTGAGACTGCAAACTGAGTTTGAAATGCGGATGTATCCAGGGCGTCGAATCTCGATCGATGCTCCAAATCAGGAAAGCCGATCTTTTGCTTCTTTTGCTCGAGGTCTGTGACGAGGCTCCACCTCCGCCCTCTTCAGAAAGGTATCTCTTCAGAAATGCGAGTTGATTAGCATTAGGCGTACATGAAACTGACCGTCGACTGAAAATGATCCATGTGATCACCCAAGTAAACGCAGGTACGAATTGGTGCGAACACACCGTCAACATATCCCGTTCCAGACTAGTGTCCTGATGTATCGAAAACCCCTTCCTTACGACGCCATGCTGTTACTATGTATCCTGTTGCGTATATAGAGGATGCAAATCTTTCTTCAGCGACGATCCATACGATTCCCTCGCGGAGACATGCCAAGGTCCTGACATCTAATTCAGAGCCAATTGTACATGCGTGTCAGTAATCGTTTATCTTCAAAGTCGTACAGAGGACGTGTCGACCGCATATCCCAAGCCTGGCTCCTAAGAGAACGCGGCACTTCTCCTGACTTGGCCTATCTGTCGTCGGCATCTTTTCTATAACTCTAGCCCGCTTCAATAAAATGCAGTTTCCATGAGGCACCGTTACCTATATATCTTTCTAGCATCGATCCTTGTCGATCCTTGAACGGAGTATCGGGGCGGAAGGATGTTATTCCGCGGGCGAGTCTGCCTCCCTTTAAATGATGCGCATACTTCAACGTGGCCCCCACTGTCCCCTCTCGTTTGAAACCCACCCATCACCTCAAGTCCTCGCACGAAATTGTATCAACATAATGACCATCAAGAAGGGAGAGGTTTCATTCATCACAGGAGGGGCCTCTGGTGTGTGGCTTGTATGTTCTACTCGATCTGTGGGGTTCTAATCCACGTCTGCTGCCATTTAGGTATTGGCAAGGCTCTTTCTGAGAACCTTGTTTCCCAAGGGTAAGTGAGGGCTTTAGCGATTACACGTTTCGTTCGTTAATATACAGGACAGGGGCCGTGTAGTCATCGTTGACTTGAACCCCGAGACCAGCAAGGCGCTTGCTGATGAGCTGAACAAGAAGGCTGGCTCTACGTATGTGTTATCTCAGGTTCGGAGTTGATAACGTGCTCATGTCCTCGTATCAAAGTGTCGCTGTTTCTGCGAAGGCAGACACCACCGTCTGGGAAGAGCAAGTTGCTGCTTACGAAGTGGCGAAGAAAGCCTTCGGGCGCATTGACTATGGTACGTTCTCGTCTTCGCTCCTTGTCATCGTGGCCTTCAATCTAATTCCACTACAGTCTTCGCCAATGCTGGTATCGCAGAATATCCCTGGATCCCTGCATTCGACCCTTCCACCGCTGCGTCTCGCCCCTTTACGAAGCCCAACCTCCTCACCGTCAACATCGACCTTGTTGGTCAGCTTAACACTGCTGCCCTCGCATTCCAGATTTTTGAGCGTCAAGAGAAGAACGAGTTGGGGTTGAGGGGAAAGTTGATCATGACCGCAAGCGTGTTCGGTTATTATCCATGCCCGAGCATGCCAATGTATGCTGCTGCAAAAGCTGGGATTGTCAACTTCATGAGGAGTGCGGCCGAGTTTTACAAAGCGAAGGACATCACGGTCAATTTAGGTGCGTTTTGTCTCTTTGCCATTTCGTCGATGGACGAGGCCACCAGAGGAGAAGCTGACCACGGCACTTTGCATTACATCGTGTGGCGTCATCCTTGAAGTTGCACCAAATTTGATTGGTATGTTCCCGTTGTATCTGTCATTCTCTGTCCGTGTTTAACTCCTTATATGCTACGCTTGTCTGCATCTTTGGCGTTTTAGACACCAACATCGCGCCCGACTCGCTTTTCGTTCCTTTCCGCGAAAGGAATCTTCTTACTCCAGTATCTCTTGTTGTCGAGCAATTCAATGTGCGTATCAAAATACAACTCTCCGCCCCCCTCTGTTTCCCCTATTCGTTCGCATATTGAGTCCGTTCGGTACTCCGCGAACTCCGATCTCCTTTGGCTTTGAGATTACGATGCCCTGCATGAAATGCTGATGCTTCATCCGCGTACAGACCCTTCTCGGCTCCTCCACCGTGACCGGTCAGGCTCTGTCTATCAACGGCGAAGAAGTCTGGGTTCATCCTCCCGAATCCGTCAAGTTCAAAGAGAACGACCCCAGCTGTAAACTCATCGACGAAGAGATTTCCAAGCTCTTTGGCTATACGAAGATCTAAATTACTTGCCTCACGTCCATGGCAGCTACTTTCAAATGGGGGAGCTGTGAGAATGGAGAGGCATTGATGTGGCGAGGAGAAGTCTCGCTATAGTACGAAGTAAAGGTCATTCACGTTGTATTTGGAATTTCAATTGTAATATATACCCATCTTATCCCTATTGCATATGTCGACGCATCGTCCCAGAGCACGGGTCGTGTCTGTCTAGTTATCGGGCTGATGGTCATGGAATTTGTGACCGGGGTGCATGATTTTATAGATAGCAATGGAAGCGCTCATATAGGTAGTCTAAAATACGAGGCAAGACGTGTGGACCAACCGTTCATCACCGCTTCAGGGCTAGATCGATACGGACTTTTCTTCACTAGCCACTGCACCACTCTGTCTAGACCTAGTTTTTTACGTGAATAAATTGAAACCCAGGGAGCGTGCACCGAACAGAATCGCGACTTTAGTGTCCTAAATACACACGAACCAACATCAGACAGCTGCAACAACTCGGTGACGGAAGAAGGGAAGTGCTCACCTCTGTCTCACGTCTCACTGCCATATACACGCTGGTCTCCTTATAATTGCTCTTGATCCGTCGCGGCCCATCTTTTGTTTTCTCCATCAACTTTCTGGGCGCATTCACCAATCCCCGTGAGATAGGTTTCGGTCGCTCAAGATCCTCAGGAGGGATGACGAAGGAAGGATCAATGAAGTGGAGTTTACGAAGAGAAAGGGCGCCAAGGTCGGCGCAGGCATAATAAGACTTGCGAGAGTTTTGGATGGTCTCATGCGGGAGTGTAAGGATCTCTTGCTCGGTAAGGCCATAAGCGTGCTTGCCTTTGTTACAAGACACCATAATCAGCATATATACGGATAAATCGCGGGAAAAAGATGTGCGCACCATCGCTCTTGAACATACACTATGATTTGGGCATCAGTCAGCGACGCTGGTAAATGCAGCGCCTGACTCACCATTGTCCCCTTGACCTGTTGATACGGCCGTCCGCCATTGAACGGGTCCTTCCACTCGATCAAGCTCGCGATCCACACCTTCTTCTTCTCTGCCATAGCTTTTCTCTTTGCTATTTCCTCCGAAGTGGCTTTCTTCCTTGGAGCAGCTTTCGCCTTTGGCTGGAGCGTAGAACCATTGCCCGTAGTAGAGTACGGTGCACTGGAGGCGCGTGCGTATGCGCATTGAGGTCGGTGAGTAGAACCACGGGCCATGGCTGGATCTGTAGATTGAGAGAATTGACAAGTAGAGGAGGGACGCAGAGAATTACAGAGGCGGGGGAGAGGGAAAATCACTGAGCCTTTAGACTTCCTTCAGATGCCAAGACCCTGAGAAAGTACCATCGACAAAAGCGGGTAACAGACAGCTTTGTGCTCCTGCGGAACAGTATCAAGGCTAAGCAGCCGATGGCTCAAACAATGGATATGGTCAATTTGTGCGGCGCAGTCTTAAAAGCCGAAGTATTACCACAGACAAAGCGACCGGCAAGTGGTCAATCCTGGCCATACTTCCCACACAGTGGGTCGCAGGCCCAAGCGTTGGTTTCCTTGGACCACAGTACCTTTACTTAACGGCCTATGAAGCAGGATATCCGTCAAAACTCGAGACCAACATTTTGTGACTGCGTTGCACCCTAATGATCGGGCATAAAATCACGAACGAAGGCCCGTGAAGAGCACCGGTTTTGCAACGTGATCGCACTGGCATAAGATTCCATTCAGGTTTAGTTCAGCCTCGTCACCTCAAAAGCTAGGACACGAGCAGATAAAACCGGAGTGAGAACCATGCAGTTGAGATGCAGACTCTAAGATGGCAGTCGAAGAGGACGGTGGGCGACAATTGAGAGCGACGAGATCAGAGGGGAAAGCGTCCAAAAATGAATGACAAGGGCACCCGGACCGGCCCGAATCGCCACTTCAAACTGTGGCGCCGTGTGTGGCGACGAGATCGGCTTCATTACCTCCTAAATCAGTTCTCAGCTCGAAGGAAGAAGTGAGGTTACAACGCGACAGACGAAGAATAACGACATAGTTGAATTGAATGCAGAGTATGTTGCACACAAAGTAGATAAGTCAACGTACTGATATATTCGTTACATTGCATAGCATAAAAACAACAAGGCTCAGTCGACAACAACGATACCATCCAGAGCTGGTCGTGAACACTTCAAAGACAGTAATAGGGACGAGAATATGGTATATAAAGCGAAGAATTCCATGACGATGTTGCCAGCAGCAAGATGAAAAAACACGAAATGACAGAGCTATTCAAGGCCCCGATTCGGCATCAGGATCGCTGGTCTTCCTACCCCATTTGTCCGTATAATTCCTCGTCACCTCCTGTTCCCACCGCACTACAATACCTAATCACCATCCATATCCGTATTTTGTAGGATATGAATCGGTGTCCGCTAGAGTCGTCAGAATTCGCATGTGCACAACAGCAAAGAGGAATACTAGGGCATTCGGGAAGGAGTGTTCATAGGGACGTACCGTTGGTGGAGCTGATTGGATCATTACTCTTAGGAACAGATACTGTCGTCGCTCGTTCCGTATGGGCGGACCTCGAGCTGAGTGCTATAGAAGCATTGTGGTGATCTGTGGAGGGTTCAGGCTGGAAGTCTGCGACCCAGCGGCCGAGTGTGTTGCTGAACTTGTTGACTGTCGGTGCGCGATCACGTATGGCGCGAAGGTTCAAGATACTGGAAACGAGGGTAAGAACAGGACAATTGCTTTATCTGAAAACAATACGTACAGGCGACAGGATAGAACTGTGGAGAGTTGGATACTCATCGGGGCGTTGATCGATTCGATGAGCACGTTAGGTTGCCTATGTTGAATCAAGATCAATTCAATATCGTACATCCCTGTGAGACAAGACTCGCTGAACTTACACAAAGAATATCACATTGATCAAATTCAGCGAAGAGATAGCGACGAAGTAGAAAAGGCCATCCTTAATGAAAACATTCATCAACCCAGAGGCAGAACCGTGCCTCTTGACGCGCAGTCCTCGCCAGAGCGTTAGGGCGGTCAGGGTGAAGTCAACAGCCCTACAAACCAGATTCAGATATCATGGAGGACACGGATTCAATATCGCGGGAACGGGGACCCACATGGGAGAGGCGTAGAAGGCTATGATGAATTTGGGACCGGCGGCGGAAGGTTTTCCAGTGACTGGGGACGTTAAGAATCAGCATGGAAGCATCCTCTCATAAAGAAACCTCGTACACACCGAGACATGGACCTGGCCAAGATGGAAGCCTAGTGTCTGCAAAAAGCGAATAATACTAAAATTCAGTCTACTGCTGATATGCCATGATTACCGCACGCGGACGGGCGCCATGCTTACAGTCAAATGCCATGATGGGAACTGCGATCATGACGCCAGTGAACCCTGCCATCATCACCCCGAGGAACATCAAAATCCGAGTGCTACGGCCATACAACGCATAGACTCGAAGAGCCAAGACTGAGTGATGCGTAAGAAAAATTTCTCGTAGAATAAACAAGGGCCATCTTACCTAGTTCTACGCATACATCAATTACGACAGCTATACCAGGAAGGACACGAAGATTTTTGGCGCAGGATCTTCATACAAAGGTGGAATGAGAAAGGTAGGTGAGAAAAGAATCCTCGCTCTGTACTTGGGCATATCCGAGACTCACGCTTCTGACCAGTCAGCAAAGAACCCTAAATCGGCAGGTGAGATTACATTTTTGGCCATCATGATTCGCTCCAAAGTCACTCACAGACGTCGGTCACTACAGGAAGAGGTATATTAGGCGCGCGTCCAAACCCATGCATAAAAGATTCACTCACCGACCAGGACAACAAAGGTGTAGTATCGCACCATCAAATACAAAACCTTGATAGCCGTCCAGTCCGCCTTCCAAATGTACCTCCACTGATGCGGCGATCGTCGAGATGGTTCAGTAAAGTGATTAGAGAGTTGATGACCATCAATTCTCACCTCTTGAGGTAAACATACGAGCCAGTCCCATACCAGCACGGATGTCGTCGCTGTTAAAGATGAAAAAAAAGTTGCTTAGAGGATCGGTCACGGAAATCTAGAGTCGTTCAGGGTAGGCCTACACGCGACGTAGATCTAATCCGACGAATATTCATCCGATGAGTTAGCGCCATTGCTTTGAATGATAACTGGCGCAGGCGAGATGAAGGACTTACCTGTGCAACCTTGACAATGTGCTCGAGTGCGGCTGCTTCTGCTGCAGACATGGCTTGCTGTCCTTTGACCTCGACCGAACGCACTGGCGATGTGGTAGAGGGTAATAAGTACGGAGGGAGCGCTGCTCCTACTCAAAGGTGGGATTGGCGCTCCATTGCTAAGCGGAGTGGTATTATAGGAATACCATTTGGATGTCAAGATCTGGTCACCATCAGACGGTGGAGATAGGGCTGGGGGCTGTGGCTATACTGTCGCCGGCAAGCGTCTGACCTGTTTACTCTCTCCCAGGCGTGACTTCTTTGACTCCTTAAGTCCTAGGATTGCGCCTTGGATCATGATCTGATCGTAATACCCGTCGTGTTTACCAGAAATAGGTCCTGTATAACTCGGGTGAGACGGCGTTGGTCCATGAAGCAGTCCCTTGTGGACCATTGACGACGCTGTTGTGGCGTTTGGCGCAAGCTGAGAGGGGACGGAACGGCCAATGCCGAGCCTGTCTGCTACTTACTCCGCTCCCAACTTCCTCAGTGCCACAGTCGACTGGCCAAGGTGAGCGGGGACCTCTAACTCTTGGTGCACTACTTGGTTCGAGCCTGATTGTCTGATCCATGACGAAGCTGACGGAGCTGACATATGTACATGTCCAAGCAGACAGGCTACCAGGCGACCTTTCTGCTCATTTTCGCTGTCATTGCTAGCCACCTTCAGACTGAGGCGCAGATTTATCAAACCTGACGGCATCGGAGCGACAATTTCATTTACCTCGACTTCATTTTCCTCGGGATCGCTTCGCTTGCGACAGGTCCATTGTATAATTGAAATCTCCATGCGTGGAAGCAGCCACCATACGAGAAATGTGGACATGGCTAGTTAGTTTGCAGCTGCCCAGACTAGTGCTTTCGAACAAATGTTCTCATTCTGAAAAGTTTTCACGGCCATTGTGCGCTTTCTTAGTGCCTTCTGAGTCCGTGTACACCAGTTGTGTTACATGTCTGTCAAAACCTGGCACCCTGAATGTTACAGGGAGATGGAGGTGCGTATGGTTGGCGTGTTCTATATTATTTAGACATCGGTCAGTGATGAAAGGACCGAACAAAACATGGGTCGATAGCACAAAACTAATGTAGTACGGTGAGTATGGTCTTAAGATCTCCTAAACGAACATGTTCTCACCTGTCGCAAAACAGGGAACCGGAGTTACGCGTTATAGCGGGGCATTCGCCTCGGATGGACCGAGGGAGAAGATAACTGGTCTGAAAAACGTCCAAAACATTAAGTGGCATGTTCAAACGCCGTGATGACGTCTGGATAAAGGACGAAACAATAGATCAACCGAACTTGGAGGATCATAACGCCGTCATGACTGCATAAAAATGTGGTTGGCAGACTCGGAATCCCCGTTCCAGCGTTGATGTCGGTTCTGTGGCGCCCTCTACCAACACCCTCTGTCAGACGTATCACTGGAACCCGTAGCCCTCACAGCCTGTGTTGACTTCATTTTTGAAACAGTCCGTGGTTGCCAGACGTAGCTGATCCTCGGGAAGTCAGTGCAGGACAAGGCGCCCACCCACCTGGTAAGTCCTGAGAAAGTGACCGAAAATCTGGCAATACGCAAAGACCCCGGTCTGATCTAGTTGACAGCTTCTGTCGTTGCATCATGGAAGTTTTCTTGTCTCATCAAAAGATGAGGATTCACCTCTTTGCTGGAACAATATTCAGCGAAATACCTACGCGCGCCATATACCTCGTAAGGGTGCACTGGTGCGCACTAAATATAGACCTGTATAGACCTTTGAAACGGAGATTGGATATATACATCATAAATCGTCAAGCAAAATATCTGTCGCATCACTTTGCGACTGCACCTCTTCTTCGTACTCTTCACGATCTTGGAGCGGCATCAACTCAGTTCCTTCACAATCTCTCCTTATGGTCTCTCAAATAATCCTCGGCATCTGTAGTCTCAGGAACTGTTGCTGCATTCTCCCACCTGGGCCCGCATGCTACTCATCCGTTTGCGCTTTATCTGCTACTGTGACAACGTGCCTGTTCAGTGGCACCCGAACGCCCAGCAGCTCTGACAGTATATTATTCCTTTTGGCTGAGACTAGGTTTGCCTGCCATAGCAGCTACAACGAGCCCGTACTTATGCGGAGATCGTGCTCCACATTCCTGACTGCGTGGGTACATTTTTGATGCAGCCATAGATTCAGTAGTTCCAATTGGACGAGAACCAGGCGAAAATAGCACTCATACGGCACCGTTTCGATTCACTTTCGATACTGTAAACTCTCGATAACGCTCAGACTTTGTGCCAAGGCCGAGATGCCGAGATATGAAACACTCCTTATAGCACACACAATTATCGCCTACATAAATACCACAGGACAGGTGACAGCCGTGTGGACGAGTGCCGAGCTTCCACAGAATCCAGGATCAAAGTCGTCACGGGGGCCACCGCATTTATACCGCATCCTTCCATTCTCTACTCTGAACTCTAAATACATGTAAACTCCGAAAATAATGTATGTCATTAATATACTATACTTACTAGAGGCATTGCGGGATATCTACATGCAGGTAAACGGACGTTAACAAGCTCGGCAGCGCATAAATAAAACAGCAAGGAACAAGGAATTGAGGCTACATAGTGGGGAAAGACCCTACTAAACACAGTGGTCCGAAACGATATAATGAACCGTGATGGGAGAAAAATCGATAATCGTGACAAGAACATAGCTTCAAATGAGGAAATGCGAAAGTGACGCCGCCGTAAAGATGCAATGTGATGCGAGATGAACTGCTCCTCAGAAACCCCACTCGGTCTCAGCGAGATTGAATCCAACCTTGGCCTTGTTCGTCTTGTAGTCTGGATTCTCTGCCACGAACTTCCTCCAGTAATGAACGTCGCGCGCCTGGAGAGGTCAGGTCCAGTCAGTGACGTATACTATGTCGCGCAAGTGATGCATATAAGACGTACCCAAACCTCACACTTCTTGTAGCTACCGTAGTTGTAGTCCCACATACGGAAGAAAAGCCTAACGAAACACATAGATGAGCGCTAGCACAATACGACGAGCGAAGATGGTCTCAACACTCACCCAAAGTTGAAGCGGCGGTGACTATGATGAACTTGATGATCACCAGGGGTGAGCATGTATTTGGACATTCCGGGGACGAGGAAAGGGATGATCAATGGGTGGAACATGGCGAACGACACGTGGTATTTATAACCTGTAATACAGGATGAGCTACATCGTGGAGGAAGTAAGGGTTCGACTGCGAACTCACCACTGTGGCCAATGAGCGTAGTGAAGGCGGTGATTGATAGTGGCGGGGCAAGGATGGCCCTGGAGGGTAGATTTAAAGTGGGTTTATGTACAGCCGGAAAAAGCAACAGGGACGTACAAGTTCTGGTTACCGTAATGGTGGATAACTACTGTCCAGAATAGCCATGGCCAGCCCACCATGATGAAGTTCTCCATCATCTCTGTTTTGATAAACATAATTAAACAAGCGTGACGGAGAGTTAGCGAGGCATTAAGGCTGACCTGCATAGCCCACAACAAAGACGTTCATCGCGTGCGAGTATTCATGATGAGCTTCATGAAGCATCCTAAAGATGACAACGAAGGACATTGGTACACGAATGGAAATATGAAATGGTAGACTGACTTGTAGAACCATTTATTTGCGTGGAAGAATCGATGCCCTTGCTACAATGCACTGTCAGACGGTCTTGCCCACACACTATTGTCAGCCAGTGGCACTCACGTAGAAGAACCAGTCGTGCTGCATTGCATGCACAAGGGGTCAGTTCTATGTAACCACGGTAATGATGACCAACTGACCATGAGCATATATCCGATGGTAGAAAGGGTGATGCTGGTAAAGCTTGGAACCTCCCATATCCATGGCCCTTGAGTAACAACGTGTCCGTATACTGTGCATGGAACGACGAAGGATAGAACTGTCGCATATACGCTATAATTGTCATAAAGATCAACAGGAAGATTTTTAGAGTGAAAAAGATGCATCCAACCTTGAGTAGTTACGATCCTTGGGTAGAGGGTAATATCGCTTCAAGTGACCAGCCTGATACATCAGACGAGTGACTTGATAGATGGTCTCGGCATCTGTGATGAATCAAAGGTGTAAGAGATACAAACAGAGTAAGGTAAAGACATGAAACTAGCGCACAGAGCATTGGCGCGATCGACAGGAGGATTCCGAACTGTTTTCATCAGAACGACAACAAATGAGCATGCAGCCGCGCTAGCAAACAGCGACATACTCACCGCTATACCTCGCAACAATGGAGTGGGTAGTAGATTCGTGACATTAGAAATGAGTGGGAGCCCTGCCGGGATGGTCTTGACGGAAGCGAAGTCGGAGCTCGCGACAACGGATGAGTTGGCAAAGATGGAGGCCATTTTCTCTATGTCGCTTTAACGCGGGTGTGCGTGGGTTTATAAACCAAACGACGGAGCCTCTACCAGGAGGGTGATGTACAACAAAAGGGGAGGTCTAGAAAGTTGGGAGAACGGGGCTCGGTCGCGGCGTTGATAAAGTTTTCGGTCACAGGCTATACACGATGCCTCGAGCGGAATCACAGTTTCAAGTGTGAGCCCATCATCACAGCTGTACAAAACCTACTATTCGGACGAGTTACAGTCCACTCTCCGACAGAGTGAATTCGTATCGTGAGAAACGCCGGCGCACTGAATCGGTCCTTCCGCATCGCCCGAAGCTGGGGAATGGCTCCATGCCCATCATTGCCCAAGGTCGTTTCAGAGGGGAAAGCCGTCTTCGATAGAGCTGTCTTAGTTCGGCAACCTCTGAGACAGGCCCCGGAAGTAACAGATAGCACAGCCGCAATACGAAGTCGAAACGAGGCTCCCCGCTCAAAACGAGCGGGTACGACCGGAGAGCGTTGCGTTCACCACACGCAATTCATACTCACATATGAGGTGGTGCACAAAGAGCCTTGCTTCTTTCTCTTCCGCGAGGAGAATACGTGAGCTTCTAACCGAAATCTTTGAGCCCTGCGTGCATCGACCGAGGTAGTGATTACTCCGAATAGCAGGGCGCCGAGTGGTCTGACGTCTAATCGCCACCTGTGCGGAACTTTTCACGCCAGTCAGTCTGTGTCTGTGCAAGCGAGAGAAAAGATCAATACAGCATATAGGCACCTACACAGTCAGAGATTCGGAGCCACTCTTAGCCGCATGGTCAAGCTTGTAAGAGTCAGTATGTTACGGGTCCATCAACGCATGACGGGATACCTAAAAGCCAGATCTGCTCGTCATATTGGGCAAGAGATCAACGTATCTGATAAATTCTTTGGACAAGGCCCTTCCTGAACTTTCTGCTCAGTAATCAGGCGCTAATAGCAATCCGCAGAACACGGGCGTACTCCCTCATCATGAACACCAACCATACGCTTAATGCCAAATAGCCTGACAATTTATAACAGCTACTCAGCCCGGACGCAAAAGTCGCGGGTAAAGGTTAACCTATGTGAGACCATCGGCATTAGAAGGACGTGGAATACAGCGTTCTCATCGGACATCAGAGGTCTAATACCAGTCAAGACAAGTTATTCTCAGCAACCTGAAAGAGAAGCTTGGTGGCCTGATAAGGGCAAACATATGTAGTTCATGGAGAGATCCACGTGAACCCATCTACATCATGTTCTTGGTATGCTTTCTGATGGAGTTTTGCGCACCGCGCCGTGAACTCAGTCGAGAACATCCACCGAGGGCCTGCTGAGATTCCACTGTAAAGAGAATCGATGTCATCCGAGGCTGGAGGCGCTGCGGAATTAGGAGATAAATCGAGTAAGGTCGTGCAATATATCGCCTGACTGTGGCCGCGGGGCGACTTCGAGCGCAAAAGCCATTAGGACGGTGACGGAGTTCGGCCTGTCGTCCAGTAAGATGGAGCTGCCAGTGCGCGGCCCCCGTGTACTATAGCCCCATGCAGTCCGATATCACCGCTCGTTCGAGGTACTCGATGGCACATCGTTGCAGTGACAACGTTGGATATCTCAGGATAAAAATATGCATGATTCCTGCCTCAATTTGCGGCATGTAAACGGAAGACGGTATCAACATCCGACGAGGAGGTAAGGAGGTAAGAAAACACTCACGCCCTGAATGAATAGAGTTGTACAACATTGCAAGTAGCCGAACTGAGATGGACGGCAGGCTCCGATAGCACTAGGGCACAAGCAGCTTCAAGAGAACTAGATCTCTTGGGAGAAATGTATGTCTCCACAACCGATAGGGGCGTGCATAGAATACCATAGTCTAAGCGGTACCTTTGTGGCGCGATTTAATTTTCGTGAATGGACTAAGAAATGTAGATCAGCCACGAAGCGCACAATGTTGTGGCTCTCAATTCAGTCAATAGCGGCGACCCTGAGTACCACCAAGAACGCCACAAAAGGACTCCTCAGGTCAAATAATCTGCACCACCGATGACACCGCAAGGTTTCTCGAGGTTTCCTCGGAACAGATCTGCCAGTGCTGACTCGATGTGCTCGGCTGGAGATGACGTGAGAAGCGTATGAACACTGCTATTCATTTGTATCTTGGGATAACATGATCCTACCGTGCACTTCGACCGCGGCATGCCTACGTACCGACCCACAAAAAGATCCAGCCTCTCCATCAGCTCTTCGTTGCTTGACAAGCGTGCAAGGAGTGTTTGTTCGGAACGAAAGTAAGCCACGTCAAGCCCGGCGTTCAAGGTCGAAAAAAGAAAGGTAAATGTCTGCTTTGGGTCCATACAGCTACGGGTGATGGTGATGGTGATGCTCTAGCACACGTAAAACAAGTGCTGAACAGATTCGATCGCGGAGACAATGCCAATGGGCAACGAGGAAGGACGTCAACCTCACTCTCCACGCAGAGGTGGTCAGCTTCGATAAACAAGACAATGCCAAGGCGTTCACAGTGTCATTCTGTGAACGAGATATCAGCTCACAACGAGGTTGTGTGAAGTTGATGGATGTCATTGCAGCGGCCATCGCTCGAGTCAAGTCACAGCCCTTGAACAGCTTTTGGCAGTTGTCGCACCTGACACCGTGCTCGTTCCAGCGCGATTCTGGGCTCCGCGCCTCGAGAATGAACGAATAAGCATTGACATGGATGTTGTCAACCCCTGCCGGCACGAAACAACTTCTCCGATTCCAACGCCTCACGGAGACAAAACACAATACGCGTTTCGACTGCGTCCTCATGCAAACTAGGTCGCACGCACACCAAATCCGAGTCGTTCACAGATGGAGGTAAACAACTTAACTGGGACAGCTACCAAGGTCCGATCTCGCATCATAGCATCAAGAAGTTGCCGTTGTCTGCCGCCGGTTCCGACTCGTCTCGGCGCAAAATTTGCGGCAACACGACCAATGGTGAGTCGGCGAGTCGCAGAGGGGTGTTACGTTGAACTTGAACCTAGACTGCTAAATGCCGCAAAATTGACACGTGTCACTTCAAGTCAAGTTCAATATTTAGGGAAGGTATGTCAGTCGAAAAACAGCTGACACAAAAATGGAGTTTTCGCCTGGCTATATCGCTTCCGAATATTAAGCCGGCCGAATCCCGATATTTAAGACCCAATCCTGACCCCTGGGACACCAGTGACCTTATATGGGCATGAAGAATAAAGCTGCATGCGCACCTCGAAGAACACAACATTGCTTGAAGTTAAAACGCATTAGATGGCTTCCTATTGAGTCGCCTGATCTTCAAGTTAAGGCCATCAGGCAGTGTGCATCAGAGCTGGGCGTTGTTGATGGGCAAGACGGATCATGGGTATACTTAGCTTCACCACCGACTCGGAGAGCCACCATCAGAGTCGTCCAGACTTGTAAATTTTCAGCAATCAAAGGAAAGATAGATATTCGGGACCCTCCTTGGACGAATGGAAACTTCAGATGGACAGGCGGGAAGGCGGGTGAGCGGGATGGGAGGAAAGAAAACTAAACAAGGCCCGGAGAATAGCGGGCACAATCGGAGTTGTCGGACCCTAAATGATAACGTGGGCCCAAACGCGTGACACGTCTCCTCGCTTGCCTCTCAATTGTTTCTTTCTCTCGGCTCGCCCGCAATGAAACTGCAGCTGGTTGGCTCTCTGCTTCATGCTTCGTCTTCCTAGTTCTTGAGCCTTTTGATCGCATCTTTCTCGTCTCCAGGACCCTACAAAAATTTGAACAGACTTGTCTCGTGTTTTCCCCACTCATTTTGTCCCATCTCACCTTACCAGGGAAACGAAGCTCAAACGAGGCGCAAAGTGCATCAACGACTTCGCACAGAAGTATCATCATTTCTGGTTCGTAGTCCTCATTGTCACCCCCTACAACATCTTCAGGCTGCCTTTCATCAGTTGTTCATGACCAGCGTCACGCTGAAGTTTACCATGAAGTTGAAGTATGGCGCCAGCACAGGATGGTGGGGATGATGGGGAGCCCCCAAGACCTTTCCAGTACCCCTTTTCTTAATGCATTTGAGGCGTTATATGATTTGGCACGTCTTATGTTTCATGTCCACTCACACTAATGCCGCCCGTCGAGGACAGGTATGGTATAGACTTTCCTGTTTAGAGGGTGAAATCGACGACGAGCGCAACAAGCGTCGTTTTATTGAGCCGGCATACAATGGGCGTGGCGTGTCAATAGTTCTTATCCTTCGCATTCCATGCGCTCTCAAAATTGGCGCCTCTTTTTTAGAGCATTGCCCCCTCTTTTCACCATGAAACCTGACTTCTGCCAAGGTCCATGGGATTTCGAACCTCTCCGAGCCCCTTATGCATATCAAGAAGTCCATTATTTCAAGGCTTCCGTGTTCCGTGCAGTAAGGACGCCTTCCTTAGTAGCTGTTGAGATCATACCGTGCAAGTCGCGTACGACAATCCTGAACCCTATCATCTCCATCTTAGTAGTGTTTCTAATCCTAGCGCTCTTGGTCGCACAACAGTCAGGAACTCTAGCACCGGGTCTTGAGAGGGCTTCTGTGACATCCGGAAGAAACCCACCTAATATATGTTGCGATGCAGATACGCTGCTCGCGGAGCGCGCGCTCGTTGAGCGGGAAAAGAGACGCGGTCCACCTCAAATGGTCGGTACATCGGTCTCGCGGATGGGTCCATAGAGTCCTACGGTCACCGCGGGGGATATCCTTCTCAAAGACCGCGGTCCCTCGGCTCCAAGAGAATACACTAAAACACATGATACTCACGGTTTTCCGAACTATTGCCTATGCTTGTCTTCGTACTGGCTTTCCCAGCATCAAAACAACTTCCGCCCTATCATACCTGACACAAGTGGGATCACAAAGAGTTGCCTCGCGTTCTGATTGTATCCTTGCCAGAAACTGTATAACGGACTACAAGGTACTCCATCAGCATCGGTTCCGGGTAGGGCGTACTGAAGATCTCAGGTCTTTATCTAGGATGTCGTACTCACGGTGGACGCGGGCAGACGGAGGCAGACGGATTTCCAGGCAAGGTCACTCGGCCCGCACTCTAATGTGCGGCGAGCTCTATTTTCCTCGAATTTTTGCGGAATGCATTAGTGGATTATGACTGGTCTACCCAGAATACCGTGATAATTGCAGTATTGCGTCGCAGCTAGCGATAGTATCAGTTTCAAGTTTGGGGTTCCCCAAAGCCGACCAAACCGAGCTTCATCGAGCTTCCAATGATCATGATGCGACGACGGCGTCTAGATGCCATCCAATGGCTGCACAGCGCACAAGAAGGCAAAACTCACACTATGCACTACTGGCACCGACTGCTTGTTCGGAAGCTATCATACCCGCGTTTACCAGGTATGTTTAAAGGTGCCATGTCAGGGCGCAAGGTGCATCACCATTCGTCCGCACATCATCAGGTCGGTTTTTATCAGGCTTCATATAACTCCTCATCGTGCTGATCATCTTTTCCGTCGTTATCCACAGCTTCGAGCACCACCATTCCACTTCCACTTCCATACGACGCCCTCCAACTTCCACTTCCATACAACTTGATCCACTTGCACGACAAGCTCAGTATCAGCCTCAATCTTTGTCCTCGACCGCAACTTCATAATTTGTGACAATCATGGCTATCAAGAAGGGCGAAGTTGCGTTCATCACCGGTGCTGCCTCTGGTCAGTCCACACCACAGCGTGCATCGAAGCTTCATGGCGGAAACTGAGAACTGACTCATACCCCTCTTTTCCGTGGTGCTGTGTTGTCTGATCGTCTCTAGGTATCGGAAAGGCTCTCGCTGAGAACTTGGTCGACCAGGGGTATGTCACACACTCCCTACGTAGGGTATGCACATACGCTAATTTGGTCTCACTGTGTGCTGTGTAGCGGCCGCGTCGTGATTGTCGACCTGAACGAGGATGCAGGTAAAGCCTACGCCGAGGAGCTCAACAAAAAGGCGGGATCGGCCGTTGCCATCTCTGCCAAAGCAGATACGACAAAGTTCGAGGAACAGCTCGCTGCGTACGAGCTCGCGAAGGAGAAGTTCGGTCGGATCGACTATGGTACGCCTTTCAAACTCCCCACTCACCCCTGCCCATTAACGAGCACACACTGATGCACGATGCCCCTGTTCTTTACTCACAGTCTTCGCCAATGCCGGCATTGCCGAACTCCCCTGGCTCACACCCGGCCCCGCTCGCTCCGTCTCCGACGCCCTCTCCCAACCCATAACCCCACCCAACCTCGCTACCGTCAATATCGACCTCATCGGTCAACTGAACACCGCTGCGCTCGCTCTTCAGATCTTCGAGCGCCAGGAAAAGAATGAGCTCGGGTTGAGGGGCAAGTTGATCCTCACTGCAAGTGTGTTTGGGTATTATCCATGCGCGAGCATGCCGATGTACGCGACGGCGAAGGCGGGGATCGTTAATTTCATGAGGAGCGCTGCGGTATTCTTTAAGGCAAGGGACGTTACGGTCAACTGCAGTATGTGCTACATTCCCCCTCTTTCTCTCAGAAGTGGGCAGTGAGCTGATGACATGGTAAATTATTTTGACTCGTAGTTGCACCGAATTTGATTGGTATGCTTTCGTCTCTTCACTTCGCTTACATGTACCATGCTAATCTTCTTCTACATTGATTGCTCATAGACACCCCTATCGCACCTGACGTTCTCTTCATCCCCTTCCGCGAGCAAAACCTCCTCACGCCCATCTCCCTCGTCGTCGAGCAATTCAACGTGCGTACCATTCCCACCTCAGCTCTTCTTCCTCTCTCGGTTCCTCGCTGACCTTCATATTCCAGTCCCTTCTCGGCACCTCAACCACAACGGGCCAAGCCATCTCCATAAACGGAACTGACGTATGGGTCCACCCGCCCGAAGCCGTCAAGTTCGAGGAGAACGACGCGGCCTGCAAGCTCATTGATTCTGAGATCGCGAAGTTGTTTGGATACGCTTGATCTTGTCTCTCCCTCTATCTCTTACTGTTCGGATTGTGCGTTGAAATAGCTTGAGTCGGTCGTATCGGTAACTGGATGCGGGTGTATATATTCGGTCGTCGTTTATTACAATAAAATTATGAAGAGCGACTGTATACAATCCACTTCAGGCCTGCGTCTGGAATTTGAAAGTTTGAACTCACATTCGTGGGTCTGCTTGTCTGGGGAAGAATAATGATAGTTTGGCTTGGAGTCGTGGGGGCCCTCTGGAGGACCGAAGTCGAGGTGGAACGGCCGACTCACTCGATGTGGCGCGCCACCCCTCTTCGCCAGCAGGTTGTTCGTATTTTTTCCATTCACTAGTACATGCACACTGGCCTAGACGTAGTCATAGCCAAAACCAACGTTTGTGTTGCATGCTAGGAGTTATCAGGACTGCCGAGACGACAAAGACAAAGAACTTCAAGTACACGAGCCTGACTCAAAGAGGTCCTCCTGCCCGTGCGCTAACCCTCCAAAATAAGCCGTAATCGCCTTCAACTTGTTCCCCATCCATTCCTCCTCAACTTCCACCCTTTCCACCCCATCTCCAACGTCATTGTGTCTCCGTTTCCGCTTCGTACCCTGCTTCTCCAGCCCGTGTCCACCGGCCTTTATGCCCTCAGCCCCCGAGATTCCCAACTCCGTATCATCTACACCAACATCGAGCAACTCCGCAATCTGCTCAAGATTCGAGTTCCTCGGTAAATAATACGCCACATTCTTCGTTATCTTTCTCGAGAGCTCGAACAAGTCCCGACCCTGGATAGGACGTATACAATCGAGCGTGAACTCCGGGTGCTGATTTTCCACTTTCCCTTCTACGTCTGGGACCGTCGCTGTAACCGCGGTGAGATCGAGCGTGGAGCCGTTCAGGTATGACGGACCGCCCCAGGGTGGACTTAGGAATACGACGTCGATGGGATGTTTTCGTCTTCTATGGCTGGGACTAGGGCCAGAGTGATCGAGTGGCGGAGGTGAATTGCTGGCGGACTGGATGATAGGCTGGTCGACGAGGGATTGGGCGAAGGAGATGTAGTCCCCGAGGATGAACTCGATTCGGTCGGCGACGCCGTAGATTGTTGCGTTGTGTCGGGCGAGGGCGAGACGGGTAGGTGAAGTGTCGAGGGCGATTACTACATTATATGTTTATTTGGATAGAAAGGGAGAGAAGGCAAGACAAATGCCCAGAACTCAACTAGGACGGTTGACCACAATGACACACGGAAAATATGAAGGAGCCGAGGGGAAAGAGACGTACCTCGCTCGCACGTCTGCGCAAACGCGATCGCGTTTCCGCCCACACCACAAAACGCATCCAGAATAGTCCCACACCTACACCTCTCCGCGATTTGAAGCGCTATGGCCTCTGGAGTGACGCTATACCAGCCTTCTTCGTCCAGTAGACATCCTTGGTCGTAGAGTGAGAAGAAACGAGTTCGTTGCGAAAAGTCTATATATACAAGAAGATATTGAGTTCAGGTTCAGCTAGTCGTTGAAGAAAGAAACCTGTCGAGATATGAAGGAATGAGACGCACATTTCTGAAGATGATCTGGTACTTCTGAAGCGGAGGTATAGTATGGTACGAGGTCTGTAGCGTCGTACACTTCATTCCCTGGACCGAGCAATCCTGGACTTGTCCGTCGTTTTTTCGCGGGTGGTCCCTGTTCGTCCTTTTCTTCCTCCGTTCGTCCACGACTAGTCGATATCAAGAATTCTCCCCCAGCTTCTAAATCTGATGTCGATGGCGTGTCTATAGAGGTAGAAGCAATCGACTTCGCAGGTTTTGATGTAGGTGTGACTGGGGAAGACTTGGACGGTGACGGGGACGAAGGTTGGGCATTGAAGACCTGTAGAAACCGAGAAAGACCGGTCGGATTCAACTTTTTCTTCAGCTTTTTGCTCATGATAATCAACTATAGAAGGTCGTCGCGAAGTAGAGGCAATATGTGTGGTGGAAAGGATGTTGAGGGCGAAAGCCAGAGCCAAGAAACGCGTCTCGACTTGACGCCACATTCGTGTTTGGAGGCGCCACAGTGGCACCTCGCCGTCCTTTGTTCATACTCGAAAAGTTCAAGTCACGGTGGTGGTAATCACAGAGATTTTATTAGAAGGGCAGGCAGTAAAATATGTTGGTCATGTTCTCTATCGATGTCAGTGATTTTGATGGTATGATACTACAGCAGAATCAGGCAGCTAACCGCTCGCTGCCGGTCCTCACCATACCCACTGATCCTCTCGCGCTTCACAAGAAACACTTCCACCTAATCGACATCCAGTCCATCCTCTTCAACCTCTTCAGCATGCCCTTTCGAGCTCACAGAAGACTCCGGTCTCTTCCTTCGACTGGTCTTCTTATTCGGCGCGCGACGCCCACGAGCGGGCACAGCAGACCCACGATGATCACTGTCAGAAGAGAGGAGCTCATCTACTTCACTGGTTGAAGCCTCGCCCATCCCCTCACTTCCGTAGATTTCAGTGACAGGTCGTTGAGAAACCCACTTCAAACTCCTGTCGAGCTCATCAACTTTACTGGTAGCGGCCTCGCCAACACCCTTACTTCCGTCGGAGATTTCAGTGACAGGTCGCTGAGAAACCCACTTCAAACTCCTGTCCTTGTTCGGGTGAGGTCTCTTTTTGTTCTTTTTTCTTGTCCTCATCTGTGCTTTGTCCTTCCCTTTTCCCATCGCCTTCTTTCCCGCCTCCGCACCCTCGAGGTGGACAGTAAATGAATATTGACCGTCAGCACGAGTAGAATCGTCTGAGGCATCTGAATCCACAGGGGGCGTAGCATTGTCAGAGCGAGCGACTGTCTGAGGTTCTCCCGGAGCCGACGTAGCACCAGCACTAGCGGAAAGGCTGGCATTATTGACCCGGGGATCAGCACTGGGAGATAACATCTTGTAGTGCTTGGAATGAGTTCGCGACGAACTAACACCGGGAAATAATATCTTGAAGCGCTCAAATTGCGACGAGCTCTCTGAAGGCACGCCCCTATACGTTGTCGCTGAGATTGGCTCAAATCGCAATCCAGGATACGGTGGCGTACTGGACTGAGGAGCTTGCCCGACCGTGGCAGAGAGTTCTGGTAAGGATGCGATTGCAGGCGAAGTTACGGTTTCGGAAGTCAGGGCTGATGCAAGTGCCGACGGAGACGAAGGAGTAGGAGATCCTAGTTGTGTTGAATCCAATACCGACGAGCCAGGTGCCATTCCAGAAGATCCTGAGGCAGTAGACCAAGTAGGGGAACTCTGTCGTTCGTACAGAGCAGTGGCACTAGATGCAGCACGTTCAGTAGGAGTAGCATGCTGTTTCACTCCTGTGACGTGAAATGACGCGGAGGACGAATCAGATACTAAGGACCGCGCTCTTGCTCGTGCTCGGCCTGATGTAGGGGATGCAGACGTTGGAACCTGTAAATGATACTTATGAGCTGGGGTGATTCTGACCTGCGAAGGTTGGGAAGACGTTACGCTTTCACTGGGTTCAGAGGGCAGTACGACAGGGGACTCTGCGTCGCGTCGAGCCTCTGGAAATGGATGTCGAGAAACCCTATCTAGACTCTCCATGCATTCAGTACACCCACTGAATGCACAGATCGTGCAGCTACGTGAAGCGTTGAGGGTCTTGGCTTGTTGGACAATGCGAGCGAATTCCTATGACAGAGTAGGAAGAGATAAATGAGGGTGACAGATGAGTGAGCGCTACCCGTGGTCGAAATATGAACGCAGAGAGGATTCAAACTCACCTCTGGAAAATGGTCAGGATCTGACAAAGAGGGTATCTTGAGGCATTGACACGTGTCATTGAGACACATTACGGTGCTATGTAAGAGGGAGGAATGTTGCATGAACGTGTGGGAGTAAAGGTCAGCGCGGAACATGAAGAAATTGGTGGCACGCGACGCACGACAATCGCCAAATTGGAAAGGTCGGTGCTATGCTCGATTGTCGAAGAACTGGACTGCATGATACAGGATCAGGATGGGATATTGGTATCAGCAGGGGCGACGAGTATGCAAAGAACATTGTGAACGCTCGCCATACCTGGTATGATATCGAGAATGAGAGCGAATGCGAATGTCGAGACGATAGAAGCAAATTTGCTGGATGAGGAAGGGCGTACCAGATAATCACGAAGGTGGCGCACGAGATTGTGTCGCAAGTGTTCAATGGAGCCCGGAACTCCCGACAAAGGTGTACGATCGCTTCAGTATCGCGCCTGAAGCCGAGGGAAGTCCGACGTCGACAATGGGAAAGACCTCAGAGGAGACAATGGAAAGGGTGTCGCGATTCACAAAAGCCTCTTTGTCCTGACTGGTGACAACAATGGTAAGAAGCGAACCAGAGCCAACGTCGAGCAAGCTCCGAGGACTCAGCAAAAAACCAACCGCAGAGGCTATAACTAGGGAAGTGAGACGTGAGGAGCTCCAGAGGGAAAAGTGAGGTGAAGTGAGAGGTGAAATCTACGAGAGGCCACAGAGACACGAAGAAGTGGGGAAGAGGGGAGGTTCAAGTTCGAGACCCGAACAGATCCGAAGTTGTACGCGACACATTAGATTTACCACGGTCACGATACCGTGTCGTGGTTATTCCGTTTCCGGTTTACTGAAGATTCTAATTTGAGAATTTAGAGGCGCGCCTTGTTCGCGTATCTGTGCCAACGCCATCGCGTTCGGCATAGAGTGAGAAAAAACAAAATGGATCACAAACAGCGATAGCAATAGTACGGTAACGATAGAGCTCGTTCAGACCACAACAAAGCAGTAATGAGAGTCTGAGACTGGAGAACTCGGAAGACGCTACACATCGCATGCGGGTAAGTAAATCATAGGAGGAGAACCAGAAAGACATAAGGGTATAAAGGAGTGGCATGTAAGTAGTCAAGTAGGAGTGTCCTCAACCGAAGAGAATGTACTAAGCAGCGACTGACGTTGAATGGCCGTGCGTGAGAGCATTTATATGGATGAGTCGAACAAAGCAAAGCATAACAAGATTGATGGAGGAGACATATTATGAAACAAATCACTCGATGATATGAGTGATAGGATGCAATGGAGACAATGATGACAAAGACAGAAAGGCGGTAAACAGAGAAGAAAAGGAGGGAGACGAGTTGAAGACCACCTACCTTGAACCAACACCTCCAACGATCGACCAAACCCACACGATAAACCCTCCTGGGCCCCTCAGAATCGCTTCAACGATCTCATAGCACCCACCCCTCAACCAGACCCTGGCCCTCTATACGTTTTGGGGCGATGTTTTGACGGGAGACGACTCTGGCGTGTGTAACTGCATTCTGGTCGACAAAGAGCTCGAAGGAGCGCTCCCACCCAAAGCTCTGGTCCTGCTCCACCCAATCCGCCCGCTAGTGCTGCTGAACTTTAGACGCTTCATGAGAGGCTCGTCGTCGTCTTCACTCGAGCTTTCCTGGAGCTCTTCAATTCGCCTCTTCGGCCCTATGAATTCTCGGACGGGCCAAAGCATCTGACCTCCGCTGGTGGATTTGGTGGGCGTCGCAGATGGAGAGGGTAGACCGCTTGAGGAAGGGCCATGCAAACGACGCGGAGAGGAACGATCAGTCGACGGCACCTTCGACGGCATTCCAGCAGTTGAGCTCGAGGGGAGAACCACATTCGGTCTCACCAGCCCCTGGGCACCTTTATCATTCGTCTTTTGGCGTTTCGAGAGACGTACTTCTACATCATCATCATCATCATCCTCCTCCTCCTCCTCCTTGAGTTCTTCAACACACCTTTCCAGCCACACAGGGTCTCGCATGAGGGCGAAGCTCTGAGCATTGTTTTTGGGCTTTACAGGAGTTGCACTGGGAGTGGGAAGACCGTGGAGTCTCGTCGATAGCGGTACTGCAGGAAAAATGTTCGAGGAGTCGGGAGTGTTGGATAGAGGAGAAGTACGTGCAGTGGATCTAATGGGCATGGCAGGTCCGCGCGTTGAGCTCGTAGATGATGGTATCGGAGCAGGCAGATCGGGATTTAAAACGATCGATAAACCACGCTTGTTGAACTGAAGAGAGTGTCCGACAGGAGGAACAATAGTAGCCTGAGCAACGACAGGAGGAACGACAGTAGTCTGAGCAGGAAGGACATTTTTTGGCGCAGCAGCAGCAGGGCGAGTACCGGCCGCAGAATCCTTGAGAAGAGAGGCGCAGTCAGCAAGAAGGGAAAGAGCAGCAGTGTTGAGGAGATGAGCCGGTCTTGCATCTGGTGCAGAGTTAAGACGAGTTGATGCAACGACGGCAGCAGTAGTAACTTGATCCTGGGAGCCAGTTTCTTTCTGGACAACGACGGCAGGGAGACGAGCTGCACCAGTATCCACACTCGCACTAGGAACCAGCGGGCTTGACTGGTCAATGGCAACTTTGCTGTTCTCTTTTGTCTTTGCGCTTTTTGTTTTCGTCTGTTTAGGTGTGTCGGTGGGCTTCTTGTGGTCTCCAGCAGCTTGAAGGGTTTTGATTGGGGGAATCAAGGATGGGAGGTTCCTATTTTCTACCGAGGACGAAGAGGGCGCTGCATGTGCTGGAGAAAGGGATAGGCTTTGTAGCAAAGAAGGATCACCGACGCGGGCAGTGATGTAGGAGCGGCATTGGTCACAGCCATTGACGGCGACGCAAGCACAGCAGCACTGTGGCACGTAGAATAGATACGCGTCTCGTAAAATGGCAGTGACGAGCTGATATGGGGAAGATGGGTGAATGAGAGAAAGGGTATGCGAGCGGCGGACAACGCACTGGAGAATTTTTCGGAAGCGATGTGGTCGCTATCCATTGCTTTTTACAACTACACTTCTTGGCTCTGCACATTTCCGCGCTCAGTTCTCGTAGATGGCTGTCGTGTGCGGACAAGCAGAGGGGTCGTATAAGCGCGGAAGATTTGGAAATCTCGACAATATATGACGTGCCTCGTATATTCACAATGCAAAGAACGTATGTTGCCTTTGTCCAAGTTGGGAGAGAATGTTTGTGGAGAGTGTGTGATGTGTGTCCAGATGTGTCGCCGGCGCTGCAGTGAGCCTCCCAACGTCGATCGACGCGTCCAGTCGTTTTGATGTCACGTACAAGCCCGAACAAAAGCGAGGTGAATGTATTGGGGAAGTATAAAGAGAAGCGCGACGCGAAAGAAGCTTCTTGTGCCTCTATCAGCAACAACGCGAGTATGTAGTCTGCAATATGAGATGTAGGTTGCGATGAGGGATGATGAGAGCAAGACGAGGAGCGGAGAGAATATGATGCGAGAGATGAAGGAGCAACGAGAATGGATATACGATCAGAGGTTTGTGGTCGGACAGAGACGCTTTTACAACTCCGAACGGTGTCTGGCGGTGTTGCGAGTTGGAACGCCACCACAGTGGTTGTCTCACGGTCACGACGTCGTGTCAGGACAATCCGTTCCCCTCCCGGCCGTTCGCTACATCTGTTTGATTGTCCTCAGGTCGACCTGGTTCCACTTGAGATCACAATGAGTTGTAATCTATTATGTAGTCGGTTTGAGAGGTTGTACATGAGTGTGAAGTAAGATATTGAAGCGAAGGAGCACAGTTAGAGTAAGTCAACTCGGAGACGTACTCTATTGTCCGAAAAGGCGGATGGACAGGATGCTGGAATAATAACAATACGCACAGGGAGAAGCAGCTCCAGTGGCGCGATTCATATGTCTGGTCCACCACATACTCCGGAGAGAGTGCGAAAGAGAAGGGGAGGAGTTGGGAGAGGGATGAACAGAGGGAGTGGTGTTGAGGGAATCCGCCGGAGGTGTATGGTTTTCGTGTGTATCATCGACGTTGGTTACTAATTCAACCCTTCCTTTGTCCCCCCGTCATAGTCCTCGTCCATATCCTCACCGACAGCCCATGCTTCAACCTACACGACACCTTCTGACCCTTCTTACACCGCTCTTCCTGTGATTACGGCCATCATGATCGCCCCCCACGTCGAACCGCACTGCACCTCTGCCCACAGCGTTTAACAGCTGTTCAGTCTCACACTCGAATTCGATTAGACACTCGAACTCGAACTGAGGCTCGAACGGAAGGAACAAGGCCTCGACGTCCACGCCGACATCGACGGTCGGAACGCTCACTCCGCCACCTGCGCCTATCCCCACGCACACGCACATAAGCTCGCACGGTCACAGTGGCATCCACAGTCGTAGTGCGCATCCTCGAATTCGTCCACCGGCGGCTCGCATAGCTCCAAGCTCGCCTCTGGATCGCAGTACTCATTATTCAACGCCCAATCTGCCGCGAAAAAGCTGCGCGATATGGACGACTACGTGTCCTTCGCGGACGTCGAGGGGCCGGGCAACCCGCCCGACAAGGACGACGAGCACACAAATGATGGGCAGAGGGTGGAGGTGGGATGCAGGAATAATTCGGGGCTTGGTAGAAAGTGATGTAGTCTCCAAGAAGGAACCTAGTGCACTCAGAAACGAGACAGTCACACAGTGAAGGCATATCCGAGACTGATAAGGTATTGATGGGGTCAGAAAGATACCACAATGAACATGAGGAAAGCAAAGACAGGGAAGGAAGAAAACGCACCTCGCTTAGACGTCTACGGATTACACATACACCGCAAAACACGACCAGTATCGTCCACACCTCTGTGTAATGCCTCTTGGTATGACGCTCCATCCCGTTTCTTCGTCCGGCAGATATCTTGGGCGTGCATCGAAGGGATGGTTTACCTGTTGACGAAACGATAGGTGAATTATCAGTTCGTGTGGTCTAGAACCGTGGGGGTTGGTCAGGCAACGGTGGGAGCCGTAGTACATATCATCCATACACTGACCTTTGGCGCCTTCCTGTGTTTCCTTGCTCTTCGTCCTAAGCTCGCGAGGAATTTGCAATCATCAATTCGAGAGATCTAGAGTCCATTTCCAAAGTGGCGTTGACAAAATAGATTCCGAAAGGCATGGCCTGTTTCGAAGGTGCTCGAGTCAAAAATCCGTAAAGACTGGGGCTGTGAGGACGAGCTAAAGAACCAGGCCGGGGGTAGAAGTACTGGTCGACTTTATTCCCTTCTGCAATTGTTCAATGCTAGTGATGTGCGACAAAATGAAGGCGTTGTATCCATTGGAGATGGTGGTGGATGCTGCAGACAAGATGAAGCAGCAGTCGCGTCGATGCCGGATCGGGGTTACTGTAGAGCCGTTAGACGCGCCACTGTGGCACCGTATCTCTCTTCCAAGCTGAGACTGCTGGTGATCCCTCGAATTGTTTCTATTTGAGACAGACATTTTATTGAGATGAAAAGGTTGAACGAGCTGAACTAAGGTAGTGATAGCAATGGTAGAGTAGCAAAGCTGATTCAGAACTGATAACACAGCAATGTGAGTTACGGTAAGGCTACAACTTGGTGTCATGATATGCAGGAGGGAAAACAATGAGGGAATGAGAACGTGAAGGAGCGTGTAGTTGAAATAATGCATGCGAGAGGAGAGAGAATAGGAACGAGAGTGAAGGCCTACTAAGGAGGATAAGTGGTGATCTAGGAATAGCGCGTGAAAGCGTGAAAGCGTGAATGAGCGTGACACAACAGGATACAATGCAGCAAGCAATACGAGAGTGTAGATGATTAGGAAAACTAATGAAGACAATCAAGAGATAGTATGCACAAAGATGAGACAAGGCGAGATAGAATGAGCCGAACCGTAAGAGAGAAAGTGAGTGAGAGCGAGGACCAGCCTCGAGACGAAAGAAACAGAGACAGATGACCAAATGAAATAGAGGAAAGTAACGTATCCTCCTCCACCTACCTTAAATCGGCACCAACCATTATACCTTGTAACAGGCCACCGAACTTCAGAACGATCTCCAGGTCCTATTTCCCTCCATACCATCTCCGCAATTCCAATCCACATCCTCAGCCGGACGTAGAACCCGTAGTACTGTCAGAGGGACGTTTGACGGGAGAGGACTGGGGTGTGGGCAGCTGGTTCCTGGTGGACGAAGACTTCGACGAAGAACTCCCATTGGAGGCTCTGTTCTCGCTCCTATCAGCAAGACCGCTATCGCCAGTGGGCCTTTGACGTTTCACGACAGGTTCGTCGTCGTCTTCGATCTCACCATCCTCCATCTCGTCCGCGAGCCTTTTCGGCCTCGATGGCTCTCCTTGGGGCCTGGCTGCATTCGCACCACTGGTAGTTACAGGAGAAATCGCGTGCGACAAAGTCAAAGGGAGTTGCTGAAGAGTCCCATTCCGGTCGAACCTCTTGCCCTTCTTCTTCTGGCGTTTCACCAGCCGTTGTTCCACCTCGTCGTCGTCCAACTCGTCGGCGCGCCTCTTCGTCTTCGCAAGCCTATGGTCGTGTCCAAGTCTCTGACCCCCATTGGCATGTCTCATAGGCGTCGCGATCGGGGTAGGAAGACCATGGAATATATCGCGATGGGGTTTTGCAGGCGTGGCCCTGCCGATAGGAATGGCGTTGGCGCCAGAAGCGGCCTTGGTGGGTGTCATAAAGATGGGCATCGGAATTCTCGACTGAGACTCGAAGGTGAGGTGTCCGTTGGGGCAGAAATCGTGGTGTCCATTTGAGGAGGGACCAGGAACATTTGGAGGAGACGTTGTGACGGTCAGAAGAGTCGAAGCAAAGGTAAAACGAGAAGCACGAAAACGAGCAGGAGTAACAGGAACGGAGCAAGGTGGACGGTCAGCATTCCCAGGATCAAAAGTGTCACGGTTGGCCGACGGAGGAAGAAGAGCAGCATGGTCAGAACTACTTGCACCTCCCATTGGCTCGGCGCGAAGCATCGTACTCGTATGGGTAGCGGCAACATCCCGGGGCTGATCAGAGGGCCTCACTAGAGCGGTGGGAGCGAAAATACCACCAAGATCTGAAGTATCACCAGCGCCACCAGTTCCACTGGGAGTCTGCACATGAGGTTCTGTTGTCGAGGGCTCAGATACCTCGCCCTTGTCCTCTACTAAGAGGGGTTTCGTAGGCTGCGCGTATCGTGATCGGATCTTGGCAGCAACCCTGGAGACCATGGCCGGGTCTATCGAAGGTTTCGATACGGACGATGGTGCTTTCGCTACAGTGCTCGAAGAAGCCAACGGAAGATCTCGTTTTGACGTCGTAGCTGGTATGGCCCTCTCGTTGTTAGCGGGCGTGGCTCCGACCTGCGGAGTTTCGCTTGTTGAGTTGGAGGCTGGCTGAGGCTCGCTAGAGACGACGGATGATGTGGTTTGTGCTGAGGGCGCGAGGTCAGAGGTCAGAGGTGCCATCGTAAGGGTGGTGATCGTTCTCACCTATGATTGAGATATGTTCGGCGCAATACTTGCAGCCATTGGCGATGACACAGAGTAAGCAATCGAAAGGAATTTTGGTTGTGAATGCTCTGTATTTGACCCTGTAGAAGAGCTAGAGTGGGACAGGTGCGAAGAGCATAGGTAAGCAGGAGTAGTGTATGAGTCGTGCACTACTCACTTTGCGTCCGAGTTTTATAACATTAACCTTCCCCCGTCCACAACTACAGAGATCCGAGGGGCACATCGTCAACTAGATCAGTCATGGATAAACAAGCGGGATGTTTGCGTCAACGCGATCAGAATTGAGAGTCCACACTAAACTCACCAAAAGTGTTTTGAGATTACGGGGAGGAAGGGAGTGTGGTGTTCGGTATTTGACTCCTGGTCTAGACTGCATGAAAGGGAGATGGAATGCGAGATTTGGTCCGGATCAGGAAGAGCAAATACAAGGTTAAGACACTATGCGCGACATACACTATAGGCTAATGGTGTTGAACGTCAACGTTGATCGTGAAATTGCGGTCGAAAGGAATATTCAGGTAGTATAGTGAGGTGTCGGGAGATTCGACGAGAGTAACGTGTCCGGTCGTGCAGTATGCAGTGAAACGACGGTGATGGTGTTGAATCCCTTGAGTATCGCGTCTGAGGTCTAACACAGTCTAAAGCAATAAGAAGAGCGATGTTCGAGAATCTGAAGTTGATAGCGCGAAGTGTAGACAATTCCTCCGCTTCCAGAGACGACACTGGCAGACCCAACGTAATTACGGCGCGTGCGTAACGATTGAAGATCTATGTGGTCGGCGATATAAAAGGATAGTTAAAGCCAAGAGCGCGTGAGCAAAGGCTCGGAAAGACAACAGATGAAGGATGAGAGAGGAAAGAAAGAGATGGAAGAACCAGACGAGGATGAACAGGAGATTTATATGAACTCGCCCGCACGGTCACGTGGGTGGGTCAGAGCCAAACTGTGGCGTTCAGTTTCGTCGCTCGCCGCGCGCCACAGTTGTTCGTCTTGCGTTTGGGAGGAACAATCTACATACAGTTTGCATGATTGTATCGGTGGTTAATACAAAGGCGGTGACATAAACCTGTTCAGCTTCCTGAGACAGACGTGTGTGATCAGCCACGGTGGGGCTCCTTGTTACAATTTTACCACTCACACATCTACTTAGTACTGTAGCCACCACTTCCACACAGAAACCAGTCATTGTTCCTTCGGCGCCTGCTTCATTGCTCCCAAGCCCAAATAATACCCAAGGAGCCCACCAATAGAATGTGTCGCGATCTTGTCAAGAGGTCTGAACCCGAGCGAGGGGAATACATCGCCTAATAGGTGGCGTCGCACCGCAGCCACGAGCAATGAGCATTCGAGTAATCATGACCAGAGCAGAGGAGGTTGAAACAGATGATACTGCGATAAAATGAAGAGCTGACATACCATCTTCCCAAAAAAGCCGGAAGACCTGGATTACGCTAGGCTAATACACCAAGAGACATCAGGTTCATACATTTCATCCATCCAGTCAGTCTTGATACATCCTCGCAGATAATCAAACTTACATTTGCGCCACCCATTCCAAGCTGCACCGCACGCATCAAGAAACACGACTTTTTCTTCATAACTTCAGCTCCGTCCTCCCGCTCTGCAAGCTCTGTGTGCACCCCCTCCGGACTCTCGAAACTATGAACCACTCCCCTTTCGACAGTGATCTCGCCATCCTCGGGCCTTAGAGTGCGTCTGATGCCGCCAATGGTAGCGGTGAGCTCTCCGGAGAAAACGCGGAAGATTTCGGGAGTGAGGGGATGGTAATGGGGTGGAACACTGAAGAAAGAGTTCGGCGGGGAGATCACGCTGTTGACAAAGTACGTCGTCGTGGGCGGTGTGGTAAAAATTGTCTGCCTGTCAATGTGTGGGTATGTTCAGAGAGAGCAACAAAAGACAAACCGAAGGATATATTGTCGTTGATCCACAGCCCCTGTGTCATTCAACGGCTGATCAGTGTTCTTGCCATGGCTTGACGTTGAGTCGAGGTTAGTGAACAGGTAAGTGTTTCCCTTCGTGTCTTCAATGACCGTATCATCCTCTAGGGCAGTGAAAATCTTCGCAGCAGGGGTCATAGTGGTGGTCTGTGAAAAAAAGCAAGTAGATGATAGGGGAAGAGAGTCGAGAACGCCGTGCAGACGATGCGTCGTCCCGTTATATATGTAGAGTTGAAGCGCAAGACGATGTAATGGCGTGGGAGGGCCCTGAGTCAGTTGACAAGGAAATTTAGATCCATCATGGGAACGCAGTGAGCCGCTATATCAAGGTCATGTAAAAAAGGTCCACCCATCAACAACCAGGCTGGAGAATTGCATTGGTACGAGGAAGTCTGATAAAATACAATTATGCTAGCAAGGATAAGATGCACAATATTCGATGTGACTTCCAGTGCCTTCACTGGTAGTCGTGAACAACTGGAAGGCAGAAGCGGGACGAAAGGGCACGCTCGCACGTAGTCATATTGCATGACCGCCTTTCCCTTCAAGATGTGAGCCAGACTTCTATTATCCGGCGCCGTACTCATCCAACTCACATATGAGTACGCGTCATTCAGGCAATAAGACGGCACGCTAAATGTACACCCACTTGAATACAGCACATCAATGTATGCACCGTGAGCAAAGCACGACTTCGACGCCAGGACAGACCGCAACTGCGTCAATCTACTGACAACTACACAATCACCTCACCGACCTCGGGCTGCTGATGTTGTCGTATAATAACCAAAGCATTACTCACTAATGATTTTAACTTTCTTTCAACGCCGTTGGTCTCCTATAATTCCATCTTCAATGTCCTCTTCTCTGCATCTGCACACTCTACCGGCACCATAATACACCGTCGCCTCCACGTTCGGTTTCGTTGCCTGATTGACGAGGAAGCAGAAGGGAGACACCAAAACACACGGTCCTGTCGGCAAAGTGAGAAGCATAAGTTTATACGGCTAACGGCCGCATTGTTGGACTCGTCAATATATTGGCCCTGGATGAGCAAGGGGCGGCAGTCATACGTGAACAGACGTGAACCGTCCTTGAAGTTGTTGCTGTTGGCGCTCTAGAGTTTGTTTATGACAGTGTGGGGAGCCAGCTGGGGATAGCTAGCGGGAGAAAGAGCTACTGCAGGACCCAGGAACCTTCGTCTATCAACATATAGTAGATAGGTGGAAAAGAGACGGGAAAATAACAAAAGAACTGAACGCGGTCTACACCGGTCGTTTCACTCGCGCTGGTGCCACTGTGGCACCTAACATTCGAACTTCTCACCCGTTCGAAAATTCGCTCATAGTTGGAAAAAGACACACGGCAAGAGCAGATATCACATCATGACCGAATCAAACCTGCGGGCTAGATATAATTACACCACACGGAGATACTAAAGCGGGGAGCAAAAAGGACCCGGAGGAACAGAGTTAGAGATAGAGGAAGACGAGAACTGAAGGGACGAAGAAGTCCCGACACATGATGAGATACACAACAGTACAGCGTTGATGAAAAATAATACAACATTACGACAAGGTGAACAAGCTCAGATGATACGACCGGAAAGATAAGAAAAACAGGCTGACTGAAAAAAGGAACGAAGTATCGAACAACACCGTAGATCGCCACATTCAGAAGGTCGTGCAGAGTTAGAGGACTGTTTCGATGCAGTCGACTTTGTTATTGTCGCTTCTACAAATGATCTGGCGGCGCGTTAGGAGTATATTCGTCTAGTCCTCTTCGTCCGAGCCATAGTCCATGATGCTTTTGAACGCGGGATGGGGAATTCTAGATGAGACTGTCAGCGGGAGCCTTTCGAGGGGAGCCTTAGCAAGGACATTGGTGATATCTGCAAGCAGGGTGGAGCATTGGCGAGAGCTTGTCGATTGGGCGTGTTCATCAGGTCCGAAGGAGACAGCGGGGGCACTTTGGATTACCAAAGGGCGATATTTTAGCGGTATCTCGGCTGCGTTCTTGTCCAGGACTTCTTCGTTGAAGCCTCCACCCATACCACTAAGAGAATGATCGGCCACACGAGATGCGGGAAGGGTCGGATGGGGACTGGTGTTCTGAACGTGAGCAAGGCTTTCAATCGCTGAATATATAGCAGGATGAAATGAAAGCGCCTGGGTTGCAGAAGTCGGGACTTGAAAAGCTTGGGGGGAAGGAGGATTGTCTTGTCCAGGAGCCTGTGCACTCGACCAGTCATCGTCGAGGACCTCGTTCTCTTCGGAAATGTTGTACTCTTGGAGAAGTTCGGCAGCCACCGAGGGACTCCAGATGCCAGAAAGAACCTGTGTAAGAATAAATGCAATGAGTCAGTCCTTCCGATGTAATACTCGTTTTGCGCGACAATAGTCGCAACTTCAACGAGGAGATGCTGAGAAAAAACGCACGTCATCGAGATGATCTACTGCCTCCTCTAGTTCATCAAGCCTATCCTTTAACACGAAAATGACTTCCCGTGCCCTGGGCAGGAGAGCTCGAGTATCCTCGATTTTTGTCAGAATTGAGCCCTCTAGAAGTAGGTTCAATTTGAATATGACTTCCTCCAAAGAAACATACCCCTCATCGAGGTCCGGATGAAGACAAAGACACTCCTCTGGAACCGTTTTCTCGCACACGGCACACAAGAGCCCGGTACACTTCTTGCACCAGCATACGACCGAGAAGTTCTGGAGTTTCTGCAAAGAGCAGCAGCATACATCACACCCCGCTACTGCACACGCAATGCAGTCCTGCGAGGCTGGAATTATCTCTGTAAAGTCTTGAATGGCATCCAGCGCCTGTGGGTATATCGATGATCGGCGATGAAAGTTTGACGCGTTAACATGGGAACAGGAGGATAATTGTATACAGAGAATGCTTACAGCGTCCGATGGAGGCGGTGCGGGGGCCCTGTCACAACCACAGTCATGCAGATATTGATTACACATTATCGGAAAGTCAAGCGAGGTGGTTTCTGGGCTAACAGTATGCAAAGAACGAGAACTGTGTCAATACGTGCGACAACTGAATGCAATCCATAAGAACTAGAATATACACGCACATATATTGATCGACTGATGAGTCGGGGTTGGAGAGCAGAAAAATCGTGCCGGTGAGATTCGACTGTGAATGAGGAACGAGAGGCATGTTAGCACGCGAGATTACTCAAACCAACAGGCATGGCGCACCGAGCAACTAACGATCTCTGAGAGGATGCTTAATCCAAAAATTTTGGCGAGGGCGATGGTCGAAGGTCGTTGTCTGGACACGACGTTGAAGAGGGACTTGATGTTGGAGGCGTCGAAGTTGATCCTGGATTGTGTCGGGGTCGGTGCCACGTCGGCTGCAATGCTGAACATTGAGACGACCAGATGAGAGGGGTAAATAAAGATAACAGAAGGAATGAAAAGAAAAACAACGCACAAAGAAAACTATGTTGTGGGAGGCCCGCCGAAGATGTCGTCCTGAGCACCACTAACACGAACACGAACGACGTCGAGAGATGTAGCAACTTCTGGATATGGCGGAATCACGTGCTGAAAGTTCTCACTTAAACGGAGGGGTGAGAGGGGTATTCAACAAGGCGCGCGAGGAGGTAAGTGAGAGATGAGAAGGTGAAATGGTGGAAGAGGGCAAAGACGAGACCAACACGAGTGTCATTTGCACGTGCAACCGCGTGTGAGCGCCACTGTGGCAAGTTCCCACGGTCCATGATCCCAGGCCCCAACTTCAAGTCGAACACCTCAGCGTCCCACTCCCACCCATGGCTAGAGAGGCATAATTAGCTCCTCGCGAGATCTATCATTCGTGGAGGCCATAGTAGGCCAGTCCAATTGGCCCACAAGGCGCTATGCCGTTGCTCACTTGGAGCCACCTCCATCTGTCCATTTATGTGACTTTGATGACGAGTATGGCCGGAGTGAAAAGAATGTTTCCTCCTCACTATTCCGAGTAAGTACCAGAGACAGGTGGATGAGAGCGAAATGTGCTAACCTGTCCTTATGAATACGTCACTTCGGCGAAGCTCACTGGTCCTCCCTCGAGGGGCATTGCTCGTCCGATAGATGGGCACTTACCTTTTTTTGCAGAGAAGACTTGGGACGAGTAACATAAAATCTTTAAGAGACAAGATGCAAGCGGTGTACTTAAAGCACCAATATTCACTTCATAGAGCCCATCTCAAGTTACGACACAGAATCTCATCATTTACCTATCATTCAATCTGTGACCGCTGACCCGTACTGAACTCACCTCTTCCGGGATAAATCGTCTTCTCGAAGCCTGCCCAGAATCAGAGAAGCTTTGCGCATACGATGACCATGGAAGTATCAAGTCAGTGGGCGGTATTAACTCGTCTGGTGAAGAAGGTAAAAGGAAATAGCGTCAGACGGCGACCACTTCGCTGCCGATCTCAAATGCAGCGTTCATTTGGCCCTGGGCCGCTCCAAGCCCGCAAGAACATGTATAAAATATCATCAGAGGTAGCATATCGCCTGGCATGGCTCGCCACCGTTGCCGTTGGCGTGAAGCTCTGTATTAACAGCTCAGAGGCTTGTAGTTGAACGAGAGCTCAACAAAGTTAGTCCATAGATTCCTCTGTGTGCTCTGGTATTGGAGCAGGCCTGGCCGAGACTCTTTAGATCAAACGGAGCTGGCAGCATACCCTATGGTCGTGCCGCTTTTGATACCGTAAACAAACAGTTAGAACTCGCGATGAAGCTTAGGTGTCACCCACAAACACTATTGCGGACAGACTCGGACGAGGCGGCAGTCATGTCGCAATGAAGAGGAGAAAGAGATGTTCGTAAGTGGCACTAATATCCTCATGGTAATAGCAGGTTGGTAATGCAGGAAAATAATGATAGAAAGCGTACTGGGTGCCAATCAATGGCAATGGAACTGGGGAGGGCGAGACCACGAATCAGGTTGACGATCGTAGTGCCTTCAGAAATGCATACCGTCAGGAACGAAGGACCATGGCACCCGGAAATAGATAGGATAACTGTACCGACCAAACGAACTATCAACATGGACGAATGGCCTACAAGTCCGCCGCTAACAACGGGGCCATCAAGAGATGAAGAACTCACAACCTTGACCTCCTCCCGACCGCTTCTCCAATGTCCTCAACATCACCACCCTACTGTTGCTCACTATCCGTCTCCGACCACACTCAGAACACCACTCTACGTTGTTCGTACCCAACCACATCTCTTCGTCTTCGTCTACATTGTGCTCGAGAAGAAAAGAGAAGGAACGCGATCACGCACTTTGTTAAGACCCTCTTCCTGAGAATACGGAAAGTATCCACTTGTTCATCCGCTCACGACCATCGTTTCGAACGACTACTGGCAGCGTGAAGCTCAGAGAAGCGGGTGGATGATGTGAGCTGGCGCTGGCCAAGGCGGCGATCTCAGTTGTGACCATCCACGTATTTCAGTCCTTTTCCGTATAGCGAAGGATATAAAGTGGCATACTGCCAGTGTCGATACCTGCCAAAGCTTCGAGAAGTAGCAGAAGAATGTATGAGGCAAGTATGAGGGGATAATTGAATGTTGAACGTACAGAAGAGGACGCTGTGCAAGCAGTCAAACTGTGCGCTTAGTGCCACTGTGGCGCCTCACACGAAACTCACAGGGACCATCGAAGAAACCGATGCAAGGTGGATTATAGTGAACCAGACCGAAGCACTCTTCAGCAGACATTCAAGTTGTTATGCATAATACTTCCGAACCTACTGACCAAATGAGAGGAAGATAAATACATGATAATTTTGAGCAAACATTGTGTTGGGCGACCTGAACTGGGAGATACTGGGAGAGGGGGATGGGATGGGGGATAAAATAGGGGATGGAACGAGATGTAAAATAGAACCTATGCGATGAAAATTTGCAGAGGGAGTAAACCAACACGAAAGTTAAACTATATACGATGTGACCGGACATGATTAAGAAAAAGCCGCGGCAGATATAGACAGCAAATAGATAGCGAAGTGTCTTGAAAGACAGGGACACTGTAGGGATGGAGGACGTGTTCGAAAATTTATGACGAGACTATGATTGAGAAGAGACCGATATAGGCCACATCCACTCGGAAACACTAGCAAAGAGTATCGAGTGCCCTCCGAAGTCACCGTACTCAAAGGAGCACAACCAGTCTATTATAAGGAGGACCGATACGGTGCGCTCCCCCGGACCCACTTTGTTACGGCGAGTGTAGAGAACCGTGTCGGACGCATGAAAGATGGTTTCTCCATAGTCACTAGGTCGCGGCTGTTCGCAGCCGTTTCTTGACGCGTCGGACAAAGATCGATATGTATGAAAGGCCCATCTGGTAAGCCCTCTGACCCTGACCATGCCAAAAAAAGAATAGAAAGACGCACAAAGCTTGTCTCAGTCGCTGACCAAAACATTTCGAACAATGCCTCGTGATTATGTACCGTATATGCCAGGATGTCGTATACTTGTTTGGTGGAAAACGGGGATCCTGAGGAAGAGATGGAACCGGCGGTAGGCTGATCGAGCTAAGGACTTTGAGTCAGGGATCAAGGTCGTCTTTCAAGTCACGGATTTGTTTGAGAGTGAACGGAATGCTATGCGAGGCAGCCAGCGGTAGTCGTTGGAGGGGAGCCTTAGAAAGGATGTTGGTGATATCGGCGAGTAGAGTGGAGCATTGGGGAGAGGCTACCGATCCGGCACGTTCGCCAGGCCCGAAGGAGACTGCGGGGGCACTTTGGATTATCAACAAGCGATATTTTGTTGATACCTCGGTTACGTTCTCGGTGGATCCTCCAGCCATACCACCAAGAGCATGACCGACCGCACGGGACCCAGGAATGGTAGGGTGAAGGCTGCTGTTCGCAACGGGAGCAAGACTTTTCACTGCAAAATCTATAGCAGGATAGTTGAGGGTTTTGTTAGCTCCAGTGATATCGAACTCTCGAAGAAGTTGATCAGCTACCGAAGGATTCCAGACGTCAGAAAGAACCTGAGCAAGAAGAGATGCAACGAGTCAGCCCTTGCGAGTATAACACTCGTTTTGAGCGACAATAGCCGCACCGTTAACGAGGAGAAGCTAGAAAAACGCACATGATTCAGATAATCTACTGCCTCCTCTAGCTCGAGACACGAGGGCATCGACTTGAAGCTCTTGCGGTCTGGCATCGTCACCTGGGAGATCGAGCGGACTGTCCTGTGGGTGAAAGAGGTACGAATAAACCGTGAGCCCCGGGACCCGGACAGGCCAGAGCACTGATCGGAAACAAACATGGAAAGGGATATTTACATCAGTGCTGTACGTCTGTGTAGTTAAGGGTATAATGAAGGACTCACGTCATGTGGGTCGAGATAGCTGCCGGTAATTTTGCGCTGGAGTGATGGATTTCCGGATGAGCACAGACGTGATCAGAAACAGTCAGGCCAATGCAGAGAAAGAAGTGAAAAAACGCGGTGACTTACGGGAGGACTTGAAATACTACAGCCCGGGGCGAATTTGCTTGATTCCTCCTGAATTTGCCGGCTCCGCTCTTCGTAACGTTGCTGAACACAGATGGAAGCAAAATCATCAGCTATTGATTGACAATGCACAACCAAACCACATATCTGCACACCAAGAAAGCGCGGCAGATGCACCAGAAAGTCGAGCAAGAAAATACGAAACCACGTACCAACTCCGCCCCGCTGATCTCCACGGCCTCCTCCGCCTCCTCCGCCTCCTCCGCCGCCGCACACTTGCACTTTTTTGGGCACAACCAACACAGCCCACAGATAGCCTCCTTATCGCACCGACAGCACTCGCATGCCACCTGGACCGGACTCGTCCTGTTCTTGGGACAGAGACATTTCGTCGTTGCGTCCTTCTTGCACACCGCGCACCGTGTAGCCTCCCATTTCATGCACCAGCAGATACTTGTGGGAGGTAGGGCACGCGCTTGTACGCTCGCACAACAGTGATCGCCGCCGTCGACGGCACAATAAAGGCACCCTAGCGAGACATCGCATTTACGGGCCCACTGGCGGGCGAGGTCGTAGACCTGCGAGAGTACCGCATTATCGTTAGAAGCTCAAACCGACACGAAACAAATTTCAATAGTACGACGTACCGCACCACTCTGTCGGACTGATGCGGGATCTTTATTGGAGCGACAAGCCCATTCTAAGCCGCGACACATTTTCGGGCACGTGCGAATGCATGGAATTGTAAGGTTACGGCTGGCGAAGATCGAACGTTGCGTCACGGTACGAATGGGCGAGGACTCGGGTGAACAGGGCGTGAGCAATGGCATGCGTACTTGGCTGTGTTTATAAGTAGGCGAACTTGAATTGAAGCTTGACAATGACGATGGTTCACTTCGCGGATAAGAGCATTTTTTGCACCAAAAGGGTGCTGTAAAAGACTTTGCAAAAGGTCGTCCTTTCAACAACTTGTTGGGACCAGAAAAGAGCGAGTTCTATGCAAGGAAAGAACATAGAAAAGTCGGAATTTTTCTACACGTTTCCCTTTGTCTTTTCTATGCCGAAAAGGCAACGAACAAAAAGGTCAGTCTCCTCTATGTTCCCTTTTTCAACCACAAATAACAGAACAATGATTCCTAAAAAGCGTCAGCTTGTCCGCAACCATTGATGTCCCGAAAAATATATATCTCCAAGCGGCAAACCTGGCGGGGAAAGGTGATCTTTTCTGCAGAGCACACATCCGTGGCCGAAGTATTAGGGCCATAGAAGTGTGATTACAATGATCGGACATTGATGAGGGGTCTGGAAGCGTGTCGAGAGTGTTGAGCTTGGTCGTGAATCAATTTGAGCCAGTGTTTCGATTCAGCGCGGGTCAGATTGGAGAAAAGTGTGGAAGGCGAACGGTGTGATGATGGACGAGATGCACCCGAAAGCGTTGATGTCGACGTCGTTCAAATCGACATGGAGGACACATGAGCTGACGGAGGACACGCGTGAAGGTGACTAGAATGTATGCGCTGTGGATGAAGTGCAGCGACAGACATGGCAAGAAAAGATAAGACAAAGAGATGAGTAAATACGCAGTTGCTTTGACACGTTGTTGAATGTCAGATGCGGACAGTGGTCATGCGCCACCCATGTGCCTTTTGCTCGAACAAGATCCATGGACCCGTAAGCCAACAAGGAGGATTTCTCGAGGTGCGGCACAAGAGTACCGTTGCTGGAAGAGAGTATCATTGAAACTAGCATTATCGATGTTACGCCTATGTCCATCAGTTTTGAGAGCCGAGGAGGGATACAAGTCACCTGTTAGGTGGATGAATGCGAAGAACAGGAGCATCGGTCAGATACAAAGATGGGGGAAGTATGATGATGAAGAGACGTACCGTCAGCAAAGAATAGTCTGAGCACTCAAAAAGAGCTTAAATACACCAAATGACCAACCCAGCATCGTCAGAACATCTGCTTCAAGCTGATCGCTAGTGGCCGGAGTAAGCCAAACAGAAAGAGACTCACATCTTCTGGTCCAGCCCATCCATGCCAGCAACATATGGACATCCTCTTCTCCATCTCGTGTCCCTCGACCATCAACGAAAGAACTTCACCCTTCAGCACCTCGAACTCTCCATCTACAGATGTGATGGTCCTCGCTTTGCCTGTAACGGCAGCGGTGACGGAGTCGGAGAAGATACAAAACTATTCGGTTGTGTGTGGACGCCAGTGGAGTTGTACGAGAACCATGGCGCTGAGCGAGGGGATACCCCTGTTTGATGATAGACGGCGCGGGAGGTACGTGGGTAGGAACAGGTAGGAACACATGGGTCAGCGTAACTGAATGGTGGGCTGGATGATTGACGGAAAACGCACCTCACGATGTACCTCGTAGAATCCAACCCACCTTTGAGGTCCTGTACTGCGAAGTTAGCAGCTTCGTGAAGTGCGATGTACTCCCTACCATTCTCATCTTTCATAACCGTAGTATCGTCATCTAACACCAAAAGGCTTCGCTGGGGCCATTGCTTCTGACCGTACCCTAAACGATCTTTTAGCGACAGCGGTATCAATGCGCTGGGCCTACTTATGGTGTCGTGAGGAGGAAGACGATAAATACTTAGACGCCCTGATTCTGCTCAACGTTCCGAACGCCACAGTCACGGTGCCACATACGTACCCCGCCACACCAGAACATCGCTTGGCCTTCAGAATCACGAACCACAGAGATCCATCAACACTCGAGAATGCCCTCGCACGAGAAATAGATACATTCAAATTGACAATATGGAAAAGTCCAATCAGAAACCCGGATAAGTACGTACTGAGAACAGGCCGCGGCCACACGAGTGACGATACGATAAATACATCCAGATCAGCAACGAAAACGAGAACAACTACAACGAGGAAAATGACAACGAAGATAATGGTACAAGTAACGACAACAGCTGGAAAAACAACGACAACAGCTAGAAAGAGAAAACAGCAGCAACAATTCCATGAACACGGACAGCATCTTCAATGAAGAACATCGACCGCCACACGACGATACGAACAACATCAACAACAAGAGAAGTACATGATCGATAGCCGCCATTGACAAGTGTCGATGGACAGTACAGGAGCAGAAAAACAAAACCAACGATAACAGTAAGGGACGAAAGCAGCAACAAAAACAAACAAAAGTTAAGGTGACAAGACAGCAAGACAACAGAATGAGATGGAATAGGATGGGTGACAGCAGAAACTTCCATTAGCGATGAGTCTAGTATGATAGGTAAGTAGAGCGAGTTCTGGAGCGATAGATGACGGATAAAAAGCAGGGGCATAGGAAGGCAATGATAGCGGCGAGCAACGCACGAGAAAGACAGAAAGAAAATAGATATACCAAAAGAAAATTCAGAGCGACCTACAGAGAACAGAAATTTCAGTAAGTGATACAGTACAAAGGATAAAAAACGAACAACTCACACATTAAAGTTCTTCCTCAAAAAACGAAGTATTGGGCATTCGTAACCCCATATAAAACATGAGGTGATGCTATAATACCGCCCGCGGAAGATAAATTGGCCACCTCTTGCTGTGCGAACATGGCAAATCCGCTCATGCCACCTGCATACTGAGGGAAATGCTGGGCCCGGACGGCGACCCAGTTCGGGTGCACAATGTACCCCTGCCAGAGGAAGAAGGGGATTGGTAAGGTTAGAATGAGCTAAAAATTCACGTTGGTTACCATGGTTCAGCTCACCTCCTCGTTGTCCTCATCCTCATCTTCACCCTCATAATCGTCTTTTTCATCCACACCCCAATTCTCGTACTCATCTTCTACGTCCCCATACTCCTCTCCCTCCGACCCATACCCTTCCTCCGACCCAGACTCATCGTCCTCCCCAGACTCCTCCTCTTCCTCGGTAGAAGAGAAGCTGAAGGGGTGCTGTGTGGTCGCCTTCATCTCCACCTCCGAGTCGGTGTAATGGACATCAATGTCGTTGTCCTGGCTAGCGACGGAGCCGTCACTCGACTCGTCCTACACACCATGACACTCAAATATTAGCAAATAAAACGAGAATGATGGACTACAAAAAAAACTCACAGAGGAAGTGGGAGGGCAATCAGCGTCCGACGCGAAGGGGAGGGATTCTTTGACGTCGGCATCGTCTTCGTCTTCATCTTCGTCCTCGACTTTGATCTGGTGAGCAAAAATGTAAAGGATCAGATACTAGCCCATAACGACAAGGAGGTACAATAGACAATGAACGCGAACGTACAATGTCGAGCGGGCGAACGACGATATGAGGAGAGTCGGGCGGCGTCAAGAGAGAGTAGGTCGACGCGCCATCGCTCGTCCAGGACGCCCTCGACGACCTCCCCGAATTCGCGCTCAACACTGCCGCACGAAGGCGAGGATAGTCTTCGAGATTGGTGCAAAGCCTCTTCCGAGGCGGCGCCATATTCTCCTTGTCCTCGTCCTCGAGGTCGCTGAGGTCGGACTCTGAGCTCCCTTCTTCGTCGTCGGCCTCGCAATCCGAGTTGGAGGAGTCGTAGTTGGGCTCGAACTGGCGGCGGCGTTTCAAGGAGGGCGCTGGGGAGGGCGGGGAGGCGAGGATGAATGCGGTCGATGCGATGCCAGAACGGTTGTTGTAGTTGTTGTTGTAGTTGTCGTTGTTCTTGTTTTTGGTGGTGGTGGTGTAAACGGCGGAGGCGGCCATGGTGTATTGAGTAGACATTGGTGTGATGTTGTTTGAGCTAGTGGGTGTTGTTGTTGGTGTTGTTGCTCGAGCTGATTTGGTAGAAACTGGTCAAAGAGACGGGAGCGGCGTGGGAACGTGTCAGGTGTGCCAGTGTCGGCGCACGCAAAGGGAGCTCGAGGACGATGTGGATGAGGGCAAGGTTACTCACAGATGAGGGACGGATGTGTCAGAAACCTAAAGGTTTGGGAGAAGTTGACGATGGGGAGATTTTGCAGTGGGGAAACACGCGCGGGGTTGCTGCAGCGAAGAAAGATGACGGTGAGCAGACACGGTGAGCGCGAAAGCAGAAACGAGGACGACCAATGGGACTTACGGATATGTTATTGAGAGGGTGTTGTTGGTACGGTTCGATATTCAGAAATTGGTTTGTGGACGCGTCTGCAGAGGAAAGCGATGTGTCAGGACGAAATCCAACTATAACGCGCCACCAGCTGCAGAGGACGACTCACATTCTCAAATACTCGTCTTGATTCTTTGCGAAGATTGGTTGCAATTGGTTGTCGATTTTGCTAGTTGTTTGCGGTAGATATTCGCTGGTGAGAGCGGGGCTGGCGAGCGGGGCAGACGGTCGATAGATGATGGTCTGAAGCAAGAAGAGAGCCTGCGTGCAGCGGACTATAAGGGCACAGCGTGACCGCGCGCCCCTGTGACCGCCTCGCTTTGTGCTCTTCCTGGAAGTCGACGTCGGTGCGCCACTGGTCTTGGAACACTGGAACAAGACCATCAGAAATCGATAAGAAAACAAGGGAGCCATTGGTTATTATCTTGCGACGGTGCCGAACTTGAAATTAGCCGAAACCTGGCGACTCACCGAATTCCCCGTCTTCGAATCCGTGTAGGTCCGTGTATGTGTCGTTGAACGGCGTCGATCTTATTCAATGTGCACAGGTTCGTGGTGGAGTAATTAAGGAAGTTAACGCCTTAGGAGTTATGGAAGAGGGCGCGTTTGGCTGGCCTTTTGTCGGGAGAGTTCTGTTCTTACGAAGAGTCAGACGGCCGGCGATTCCTCACGATATGGGTCCATGTGGATCGGTGTGGATCCAGGAACTGGGCTTGGTGCTTCCATTCTGCCCGACCGCTGGATAAGGAGGCTTCTCGGTGCTGGATCAATATTAATCTTATGAGATAGATAATTCCATGGAGGATTTTGATTCATTTCTGGTTCTCTTCGTGAGCCACAATTGTGGCAAACCTATGCGCGCTGGGTTACTTCGACGTCTGTTCGTCAAGTACTTCGACCATTGTCCAAGCTCAATCTCATTATATCTGTTCATTGGTGGGCGGCAGTGGGCGAAAGATCGTCGACATGGTTTGTCAGGGGAACACCGAATAAGCTGGGACGGTTGCTCAATGCTACTTGTACACGAAGAGACAGTGGGGGACGACGCACCATGATCCGGATTCCGTGGTCGTTGTCCTTCTCTCATCGTCTCGGTATCTAGATCTGCTCACTACTCAGACATCGGTGAATGCATATAAGAAGTCAAAGCACCGTTCCGCCGAAGCAAAGAGCGTCAGCGTTGAGCATTAAAGTCTTCAGTATACTGTACCTCCCAGACGTTAGGCGACGTCCGGTGTCCCGAGGGGCCTGTCGCGTCGCCTATTTGGGCGCTTGTCCCGGTGTCCCGAGGTTCTTGTCGCCTAGGGTAATATATTTGTATTTTCTCGTATTTTCTTCAACAAATAATATAAAATTGTTTTAATTAGTGTTTAGATACAGAACTGCAAGTACCACTGCAGATGGACGTGAAATCGAGAAAGGTTCGAAGTACTGACCATTTGTACAGGGCCGGGTCACTCTCCCTCGGAGGGAAGGTGACTGGCCGTCGCCTGTGTCCCGCTGTCCCAAGGGTCCGTCGCCTCCTCACGGGAGTTCCCACGTTACGTAAGCGGTCGTCTAACTTCTGGGAGGTACAGTAACACTCGTAAGCGAGGGGTACCAGTATGTGAAAGCAACTCCCTCTCCACCTTCGTCACAGATAGAGAAACGAGAGAAGAGAAAGATAAACCAGAACCGTGTCATAAAATGAGCCTCCAAGCCATGGATGGGTATTGTCCAGAATGTACCATTAGTTGATCGAAGCGATGCAGAAAAAGCAAATGGACCAAGATCGTGCCACAAAGTGAGACGAAGGTATCAGTGAAGAGACTCGAGGAAACACCGTGACTGGGCTGTACTTCTATGCATATTGACATGAACGAGCAGTAAGACTCAGGTTTGAGCGGGTAACAAGATGGTGAAGCCAACGCGGACGTCGCACATGAAGTTATCATTGAGCTCCGCGTACACAAGAAGTTATCATTGAGCTCCGCGTACACAAGAATAGATAAGATATAGATTATAAGAAACAAACCTACACAAACCACGATCGACTTCGATTGTCCAGTCACGTCCTGAGCTTTGTCCTACTGAGCTCATGCACCATTCAGGCAACACGGCAGTACTGTGATTGAACGAGCTCACATTGCAAAGCACGGTTCGCACTCTTGAATGTAATTTAACTACGATATCTTACGAAGGGAATATATTAGACGCGAAGATAGAGGCATTACGATGAGGAAGTGACGTACCATCGGCGAAGAATAGTTTGAGCACTTGAATAAGGCTCGACTATACCGACCCACCAGCCCAGCATCGTCAGTAAAACTACTTCAAGCCGACCACAAACGGCCAGACAGAAATCCAGACAAAAATAGACTCACATCCTTCGTCTGGACCCCTTTTTCCAACAATATCATCAACACCCCCGACACCCTCTCCTTCGTCTCCTCGCCCTTCGCCCTCTCCCCACACTCAGCATCAGCATCGTTTAGGTCCAACAATGAATGAGCTTCGCCCTTCCGCGCCTTCAGCGCTCTATCCGCAGATATGGTGGTTTTCGTCTGGCCAGAAACGATAGTGGTGACGGAGCCCGACGAAGATGTGAACTTATTTGGTCGTGTATGGATCCTAGTGGGGTGGGACGAGAAACGTGGCACGAGGGGGAGATCCCTCTACGCGGTGGAGGTGGAAAAAGGTGGGAAGATGAGTATGATAGGAAGGATAGAAGCAGGTATGGTTAGTCGGAAAGTCACGCACCTCAAGATGTACTTCCTCTGGTTCTCCTTAAGGTCGAGTCCCTCAGGTTTGTACTGCGACGTCAGAAACTCCGTGGTGCGTACCCCTTCTCATCTTCCAGGACCGTATCATCAACTAGGACCGTGAACGTGGTAGGCTCAGCGGGGGTCATTGCTTCGAAGCGTACTCTAAACGAGAGGGGTAGAGCAGTCGGGATGGAAAGACGGTCGTGAGTATGTGGCGTTCATGAAGCCTTTTGCATGCACATTCGACGTACCTCGCCCACCACCGCTATCTATGCACTGTGAAAATTGAAACATCGAGACTACTCAAGAAATATTTCGACCAGAGATTGCATGCCAGTAGCGCACATTTCGTTATGTCGTACTATAGAGGCGGTCATCATGACTTGTGTATGTAGTATACCTGAGGATCGGAGTTTGACAAGCACTTGACGTGGATGAATTACTGCAGAGAAGACGAGCTTGTAGAGACGACGTTCGCAACTTGCGTTCGGTGCCCATGGTACATGGTGGGGAGGAAGAAGAGGAATATTTAGACGCCTTGGTTCTGGACGCCATAGTCGCGGTGCCACATCCATCCTTCGCCACACAAGAACATCACTTGAGCTAGAATTCAGAATCACGAACCACAGAGATGCATCAAGAATGTATAAATACATTCAAAAGAGAACCCGAATATGTATGGAGAACATTCCGCGGCCACACGAGTGACGATACGATAAATACATTCAGATCAACAACGAAAACGAGAACAACTGCGACGAGGAAAATGACAACGACGATAACGGCACAAGGAATGAAAACAGCTGAAAAACAGCGACAACAGCTAGAAAAAACAACAACAGCAACAATTCCACGAACACCGACAGCATCTTCGAGAAAGAACAACGACCGCCACACGGCGATACGAACAACATCAACAATAAGAGAAGTACATGATCGATAGCCGCCATCGACAAGTGTCGATGGACAGTACAGGAGCAGAAATACAAAACCAACGATAACAGTAACGGACGAAAGCAGGAACAAAAACAAACAAAGGTTAAGGTGACGAGACAGCAAGACAACAAAATGAGATGGAATAGGATGGGTGACGGCAGAAACTTCCATTAGCGATGAGTCCGGTTTGATCGGTAAGTAAAACGAGTTGGAGAGTGTGATAGACGATAAATAGAAAGGAGGTGCATAGGAGAGCGAAGATAGCGGAGAGCGAGACACAAGAGAGATAAAGAGAAGACAGATATACCAGAAAAAAAGGAATTAAAAACAACCTGCAGAGAATGAGAATGTCAGTGATCTTGTGAGTGCGACAACGCAAAAGGGAAGAAAGGACAACTGACACATTAAAGCTCTTCCTCCTCTTCCTCAACAGCAAAAGAGTGGGCAGCCATCATATTAGAGAAGACTGCTGATGAGACCACAATCCCACCCTCGGAAGAGAAGCCGGCCACACAATGCCTAGCGAATATGTCGTATCCGCTCATGCCCGTATAGTGGGGGTAGGACTTGACTTGGACGGCGACCCAGTTCTTCACTACGGTGTACCCCTGGCAGAGGAAGAAGGGGATCGGTAAGGTTAGACGAGCTAAAAATTCACGTTGGTAACCATGGTTCAGCTCACCTCCTCGTTGTACCCATCCTCATCTTCACCTTCATAATCATCTTCTTCATCCACGCCCCAATCCTCGTATGCATCTTCTACGTCCCCATACTCCTCTTCCTCCGACCAATGATCTTCCTCGGACCCAGACTCCTCCTCTGCCTCAGTGGAGGAGAAGCTAAGTGGGTGCTGAGTCGTCGCCTTCAGCTCGACTTCGGAGTCCGTGTAATGGACCTCGGAGTCGTTGTCGTAGTCGACAGAGCCGCGTGAGCCAACTGACTCGTCCTACACACCACAACAATAATATGTCAGCGGATAGAACGAGAATGATGGAATTTAAGAAAAGAAACCTACCGACGAGGTAGGAGGGCCTTCGATGTCGGATGCGAAGAGGACACTGTCCTTGAGGTCGGCATCGTCTTCGTCTTCATCTTCGTCCTCGACTTTGCTCTGATGAACAAAAACGTAAAGGATTAGATACGAGTCCACAACGATAAGACCAAACACTAGACAATGAACGGGAACATACGATCTCCAGGGGACGGAAAACGACTCGAGGAGAGTCGGGCGGCGTCAAGAGGGTATAGGTCGACGAGGCATCACTCGACCATGACACCCTCGAAGACCTTCCCGAGCTCAGCTCTGCCGCACGAAGGCGCGGGCTGTCCTCGAGATTCAGACAAAGCCTCTTGCGAGGCAACGCGATATTTTCCTTGTCCTCGTCCTCTTCGTCAGAGTCGGAGCTGGTCCCTTCCTCGTTGTCGGCATCGCCATCCGAGTTATATCCGGCCTCGAACTGGCGGCGCCGTTTCAGAGATTGCGTAGGGGACGGTGGAGAGGCGAGGGTGAATGCGGACGACGCGATGCCAGAGGCGGTGTCAGAGCGGTTGTTGGTGGTGTAGTTGGTGGTGTAGTCGGCGGGGGCGGCCATGGTGATGTTGTTGGACATTATTGATTGGTGTTGTTCGAGTTGGTGATTGGTGTTGTTGTTATTGTTGTTGTTGAGCTGGTGTGGTGAGAACTGGAGCGGCGTGGGAACGTGTCAGTGTCGGCCCTTCAACGAAGGGAGGGAGAGCGATGTTGATGAAGGGAAGTTTACTCACGGATGATATAGACGAAGCGTCGGTAACTAAAGGTTGGGAATATATTGAGGTTGGAGGAGAGTTTGGGTTGCGGAAATAGGGGCAGGGCTTGTATGCTGCATCGGCGATAGACGATGGTGGACAGACACGGTGAGCGTGCCATCGAAAACGTGGACGATGAGCAGGGCTTACGGGTCTCTCGTTGAGAGGTTCTTGTTGTTGCGGTTCGGTATTCAGAAAGTCGATCGGGATTGCGGACGCGTCTGCAGAGGAACATGATGTGTCAGGACGATGGCCTTCAACTATAACGCGCCACCAGCAGCGGAGAACGGCTCACATTCTGAGATACCCGTCTGTTGTTTGCGAAGACTGGTGGTGATCGTTGTAAATTGTCGCGTCAAGCTGTTTACGGTCGATATTTGCTGGGGCTGGTTGGAGTTAGCTGGGGAGCTAGGCAGACGGTCGTCGGTCGATAGATGATGGTCTAAAGCAAGAAGAAGAGCACCTGCGTGCGACGGAATATAAAGCAACAACGATATCAGCGTCGGAGTTGAAAACACGGCACAGCGTGACCGCGCGCCCCTGTGGCCGCTAACGCTTTGTACTCTTCCTGGAAGTCGACGTCGGTGCGTTCGCGCGCCACTGGTTGGCACTGGAACACGACCATCAGAAATCGATAAGAAAACAAGAGAGCCATTGGTTATTATCTTGCGACGGTGCCGAACTTGAAATTAGCCGAAACGAAACCTTGCGACTCACCGAATTCCGCGCCTCGAGGTCCGTGTAGGTCCGTGTAGGTGTCGTTGAACGGCGTCGATCCTATTCAATGCGCACAGGATCGTGGTGGAGTAAGTATTAATGGAGTTGACGCTTGGAAGAGGGACACGACAGGAGCGCGTTTGGCTGGCCTTTCGCCAGGAGACTTTCGTACATACGAAGTCAGTTAGATCGACTGATTTCTCACGATATGGGTCCATGTGGATCAGTATGGATCCAGGAACTGGGGGTTTCGTGCTTCCATTCTGACCGACCGCTGGATAAGGAGCTTCTCGGCGTAGGATTGGTCCTGTGAGATAGGTAATTCCTCGGAGGATTTTGATAGGTTTTTATTGATGCCAGGTTCTCTTCATGAGCTGCGAGTGTGCAGAACCTACTTGCGCGGTGCTGGGGTTTTTATTGGACGTACTCCGACCATCAAGCTCTTGGGCGATGTCCAAACTAAATATGATTCTGTGCACCGGTCGACAATAACGAGACAAAAGATCGTCAACATAATTTTTCAAAATCGAGCACATATAAAGCCAGTATGTTCTTCCATGAATGTAGGACTGACGGGTAACACTAGATAAGTCACGGTGTCTACTAACACGAAGAGACAGTGGAGGGGAAGACGTACTGTCCCAAATATTTCGAAGACTCGAGATCGCCCCAATGCCCATCTCCTTGTCCTTCGTCCATTTTGAGAAATCGACGGAGTGCGATACTTGTTCAAGTGTCCCGTGTGCATCTTCATGTCTGAGTTTGGCTGAAACTCGCTATCGAGTAGTATCTTCCCAGCGAACATAAGCAATCAAGCTTGAGGCATGACTACCGTGACGATAATGTGGCTCATTGACACATCGAGTTGTTCCGAGTCGACTAGGGGACGCCGGCAAAGCGAATTGAAACAAAAAAGACTAAGACTAGAGTCGGCATAGCATAGTATGTGCACAGTGAAAATAACAAGCCAACCACAGTTACAGTCCGAGTCCAAGAGCCTTCACAAATCAAGAGAGCGTAAGTATCCCGAACCCCAAATAGAATAGAGTATAACATAACGGAGACAGATGCCAAACGTCGCAAAGCCAGCCAGCCAGCCAGCCAGTCACCCAGACACTAGAAACCCCGAGCCCGAGAGACAAAGAGATGCATGTCACCGCCCAAGCCCAAGGTAATCAGAGTCAGAGTCTACGCCTCGAGTAAGTCGAAGTTCCAAAGGCACCAGAACGTAGTCTAGTACGAGTATCGCAAATGCTCTCCGTCTTCACGGTCGTAGTCGTAGTCGTAGAACACGTAGGTTGCGTTTCGGTCCTGGATCGCTCTTTGACCTGGTAAGGAGGCAACGGGAGTCCATCGTCCTTCTGCTCAGTCTTCACCTTCACGATATCGCCGTCGTTCTCGATATCGTCCTCCGCATCCCGCTGAAAACACAAGATGCCGAGCGCCACCGCCACATTTAGCCATCTGGTGCGCGTTCCCCCCCCCACACAATCAAATCAAACAAGACTCACCTCGTCACAATCATCAAGATTCATCCTATCCAACTTCAACCCCTCTGAGTCGGCAGCCTTCAAAGCCCCTCTCGACCACACTGGCACTGTTCCGCTACCGGTCTTGGTCTGAACGCCGGTCACAGGTAATGGCAAGCCATTTAAATGCGGCCGCTTGCGTGCTGAGAGTGTAGTCGAAGTCCGAGGCTCGATCTATAGAACGAACGAAAGCGATGTTAGTTAGACATTGACACACGAGTAATATGATCAGGAGAGAAAAGCGAACGTACACGATCAATAAGACTGAACAACGGAGCCGGAGCCGGCGCGATATATTCATATTCGTAATCGTCCATGAACGCAGACGAATGTGCTCTTTTGGCCATCCTGGATGATGAGGTCGTTGATGTTGATGTTGATCCACCGGCAGGCAAAATCCCAGTGTTCGATGCGAACGCCGATGTCGAGACTCGAGAATTAATGTTATTTGTGAGGGTGGCGAAAGCGGAGGGTTTGTCGGATGGAACGATGGCGATAGCGGACTGAGGTTTCTGTCATGATCGCAACGTAAGTCAGCGAACTCCACCCATAAGTCGACGTTGCGAGACAGACAGAGTGCACGTACAGTCTGGGATTTAGTTTGGGTTTCGTGTTGCAGAGGTTGCGCGACATGCTTGGAGTTCGAAAGTGCGGTGTTAACGTTGTTTAGATGGGCGTTCGGAGACAAGGACGTAGAGGAACTGCTCGTTAAGACTGAGGTCGACGCGGGGAACGCAGACATAGCGCGCACATCCGAGTGGGGAGCAAAAGAAGCCAGGTTCTGTCGGAGCAATTTCAAGTCAGCCTTCACCTTCCTTCCAAATCAATAAACGATGAACGTACCTCTTGCAAACTCGGACCAGCCTTGACTTTGACCTGCGATTTACTAGTACTAGTACTCCCATGGCCGAACCCGAACACGCCCGTCGGGAAAAAAACGCCCGGAACGCATCGTGGAGCGCCTGTACCTGTGCAGTGCGTTCGCATTCCTTCAACGACGGCCGGCGCCGCTATGGATGAAACAGAAACAGAGAGGCAACTTGACGGTGACGATGATGGTAAGGCTGATGTGGAGGTCGCGATGGAGGACGTCGAGATCGAAGTCGAGGATTGCGATTGCGATTGAGATTGCGATAGGAAGGACGAGGACGAGGAGGATGAGGATGAATTGGAGGACGAAGAAGAAGAAGAGCTTGTCATGATCATGGTGGGGGTGTCCTGATTGGTAAGTACATTCATGAGCGAATTAATGTCGAGGAGTCAGTACAGTTCAATCAACGGCAGAGAGTAATATAGCAAAGACGCATACCTCTTTCTCTACCTCGGGACGATTTGTCAATGGGCCTCCGGATAGATGTAGACGGACTGCAGCGCACAGGCGGAAGAAAGTGATCGTGAGTCCAATCCAATCCAGTGAAAATTGCTTGATAAGTTAAGAAAATATGGTTCTCACCCGTGGGCAGTGCCATAGATGTCGCCGGACATGGGACAGCCGATCTAGAGAAAGACGAGCTGGACGAAACGAAGGACGAGTTCGAAGAAGACGCCATGATCATCGCGCGAGGAGCCGTCGGTACTGGTAGGTTCTACAATGTCAATATACAGTACTGTGATCAGCCCATGACCACCCGCTGCATGCACGTTGGAATGTGGAATGAGATGTGCATGGTCGTACCTTGACCTTAGCAGTCCGAGCTTGCGCATTCCTGGCGAGTGAAAATGCTGCGTTCTCCGCGGAGAGGGTCTTCACTTTCTCTCTACAATTTCAAACGAAATACCAGCACAGTAAGGAGCGGGATAGGGTCAAAGGAAAGAACTAAACATAGAGATCAAAAGATGGTACGAAAGAACATACCTCAATTCCTCAATCTCCGTATCCTTAACCTTGCCTCCCTTGATCCCTTCCTCCCTTTCCTTGCGCGCCTTTGTCAACTCCACGTCCCTCTTCACACATTGCCTCCTCGCCTCTTGCTGCCCCTTAACCAGATCCTCCCTCTCCTCCTCCAGCCTCTTAACCTTCTCATCTAATCCCAGCACCCTCTCCTCCGCCTCTCTTCTCATGATATCCACCATAGCATCATACCGACACCTTAGACTCTCGAGCTCGCACTGCAACACCTCCACCTCCCGCATCTTCCCCTCGCACTCGTGCTTGAGAAGGACCACCGTCGTATCGTGCATGCGGACTTCCGCGTCATATTGACAAGAGAGCGCGTCATGTTGTTGAGAGAGCTGAGAGATGCGAGAAGAGTAAGAGTTCGAGAGTAGCGCGAGCCGGAGGGTATGTTCGCGGGCGGTGCGGGAGAGTTGAGAGCGGAGGAAGGAGATTTCTGAGATTGCGGGTGGAGCGGAGGGGAGGTCGTGGGGGTGGGGGTGGAAGGGCATGATGGAGTTGTCGTAAAAATTGGGCGGGTATAGGTTAAGGGTGGAAATATTAAAGGTATCGCGGGTGAGAGAGTAGGATATGTAGTAGGAGGGCGGGACGTTGGCGGGATGGAAGGGGGTGGATTTGACCACTCGGAGGGTCACCGCGGATTCGCCGCTCGAGAGTTGAACAATGATCAAGAGCCATCGTCTCGGATCGGATCGGCGACGCCACTTCCGTCTGGCACAATGTGGCCCACCTTCTTCTCCAACACACAATTTTCCCCACAATTTCCCCCTTCCATAAATACAGTATACGTACGGACGATATTCCTCCCCACTCGGACCAAGCACTCCATAAACTAGCAGTAGTGTAGGAAGTACATACCCGGTGCATCGGCGGAGATTAGAACGTGCTACGAATGGAGGAACGGGCTCACACGTGCGATAAGTAGCAGAGTCAGACTCTGTCATCACCGTCATATTTCTTTGGTCGTCCACATCCAAGTCCTCTCGAGCGTCCACATCCAAGCTTCAAGACTAAAGCTTTCGCTCGTCGACGCTCGCCGTAAATTATCCCTTATTTCTGCACCTTCGACTCAGTACTCAGTCCCGGAAGTCGACTCGACTCTTGACTGGAAAGTGAAAGCTATCCACACACCTCCGAAGTCTTTTCTACTAACCCAGTCGCTCACTCGCTCTACCACCACTTCGTAGAGCCAGCCACCCCCCGACAGTGCGTCCAACCTCACGAAGCCCACCCCAGCTTCGTCCAGGTCGCACCGTCACCCGTCACTCCCAGTCTTTGCATGAGCCTTCTCCATGCGCACTATGCCCTCCGCAACCAACAGGCCTTCCAGCGCCTCATCGAGGGCATCTCTAAACCACCTGCTCACTCATCTTCCTCCCACTCTCACTCGCACAACCAACACAATACGGGAACGAGTAATAGCGGCGGCCGCTCCTGGAATCGTCCCAGTATCCTCTCCTCCGCCCTCCAATCTCAGGGGCACGGATTGGATGTGAACGCGCGGGATTGGTTGGGTAGGACGGTATTGCATCTCGCATGCTCAGCGACGGATAGAGCTTCGGTCGAATATGTGAGGCTGTTGCTTGGGTGTCCGGGGATAAATGTGAATGCGCAGGATGTGGAGAATCGGTGGACGGCGTTGCATAGGGCGTTGTATAGCGGGAATATCGAGGCTGCGTGCGTATATCCCCTACCCTTATCCCTATCCCTCCTTCCTTCCCGCCTTCCCGCTCCTCCCTTGCCACTGAGGATGAGAATATGAGATGGCGATGGACTGACGTTGATGTGCAGGATCCTCCTGCTCCAGCGCTCGGATATCGACACGAGCCTGACGGACTGGGAAGGCTATCGCGCGTTCGATCTGTATAATACGACCGTAGAGGATACGAAACCGCCGAGGGGGATTGGGGCGGCGGAGTTGTTTACTTGGGGGACTAATAGGTGTGTGTTTCTCTTCTTCTCTTCCTCTCTTTCACACTCTGTTCTCGTTCCCGTCCTTGTTCTTGGTATCTGCGTATCATGGCCCAAGCAATTCCTCCGCCACGTTTGTTTGAACGTTGAGTAGGGCATGCTGTGGCCCGAACAATCCCTCTTCCCCGTTCATTCGAACCATTCTCCTCACCCATTCGAAACCCTCGTCATATCGTCAATCATTCGAGTCGAATGCCGCAGTCCGTGCCCCTTTCCATGTCGGGTCGGGCGCTAACCTGTGTACGGATGCTCGAACGTTCGAACGTCGAGCTCTCAGGCCTCAGGAATTCGCCATAAGTGACGGCGCCGCACGTGCAGAACCGAACCGAACCGAATCCAAACATTGCACGCTCACTGCTCAGATCGCAAAGACAGAAAAGAGGAATATGTGGTGTGGCCTTCAAAGCTGCATTCGTGCACGATACAAAAATGGAAGGGAATGAGGAGATTGTGTGGCGCCCGTCTCATTACTCGCCACCTTGCCCCTATCGCTGTACATGTCACCCTCCCTCCACCAACACAACCGGGACTCGTCTCGGCGAAGGCAGGACAAACCATGGGGAATATATGCGTTGTGGATTCGTTGGACATAGAACCATGACTTTGCTTTGTGTGGTGTTCTCATCCACCTCGTCCTCGTCGTCTCGCCCCTATCTTCCTATGCCCCTTCCTCCCCCAACGCAATCAAGTGTCGGAGAGGGTAGAAAGAAAAGAGGAATATATGCGCTGTGGATTCGTCCACGTTGAGATCCGGACTATGCTTTGTGTGACGTTCTCTGCCACCTCGTCCTCGCCGTCTCGCCCCTATGTCCCTTCCTCTATCTACGCGACCGAGATTCGCTGTGGCCAGGGCTCAAAGAAAACAGAGGGATCTATGCGTTCTGCGCTGTGGATTCGTGCACGTTCGACATAGAATCCGAACCATGATTTCGCTTTGTGTGGCGTCCTCGTCCACCTCGTCCTCTTCTCGCCACTCGCCCCTATCTCCCGTTCCTCCGGTTTCCCTTTCTCCTTTTCATCACGCCGTCTTATCTTCCATAACACCTTCTCATCATGTCTACTTTCCTAAACACTTCTCAACCGACACTGATCATCTCGCCTCTCACAGGAACGCGGCCCTAGGCCATAACGACTCCGACGACAGGACGTACCCCGAACAGGTCCTCATCCGCCCTAAGTCTTCCTCCAATTCCGGCGCACATACCAGGACGGACGCAGAGAAACAGAGCACGCAGGGTAAGGGGTTGAGGTTGATGTTGAAGAGCGCGGCGGTGAAGGAGGTCGTGATGGCGCGGTTGCATACGGGTGCGTTTCGCGAGTTTGCGCATTTTCAGTTCTACCTTGACGTGTGTATACATGTACAGTCATCGTCACCGACGAGCCGAGGGGAAATCTTAGGGTGTGTGGGTTCGCGAGCTCGGGTCGGTGAGCGTGTATTTCTTAATTGCACCAATGTACCACTTCTAACCACACCTCCCCCCCAGCCTCGGCCCAACCCCAGCCCAACACTCCCTCTACACCCCAACCCCCCTCCCCTCCCTCGACCAACACAAAATAGTCTCCGTCGCGCTCGGGCAGGACCACACACTCGCGCTCACCGAGGCTGGCTCGGTGCTTTCGTGGGGGTTGAATAGGTTTATGCAGTTAGGGTATGTCGTTGAGGGTGCTGCGCCTTCAGGTGGGGCAAGTGGTGCGAAAGTAGTGACAGTATCAGGGGCGGGAGGACCAGGAGGAGGAGGAGGAGGGGACGAGGTACAAATGACGCCGCGGGTGATAGCGGGCGGGTTGAAAAGGGAGGTCGTTAGGGGTGTGGCGGCGTGTAAGACTGCGAGTGCGTGTTGGACGGGGGAGGGGGTTTGGACGTGGGGGAAGAATGGGGGGCAGCTGGGTGCGTTCACGTTTTACCACTCTGCTGGTACTCTTAGCAAGGAAAGTTGACGTGTGCGGTTTTTTTGGTGGCGCGTGTGTGTGTGTTCTAGGGTACGATAAAGCGACGCAGCCGGTGCAGGTTTCGCCCCGGTTAGTGACGAAAGTGACGAGGCCGGTTATTGCTATCGCGTTAACGGTACGTCCAATTGTCCACATTATTTTGTCGTCGTCTTCAGCCGCTATTTGGAAGGTGTCTGACGGTTTGCTGGGCTTAGGATTCCGCGATGGCTTGTCTGCTCGTTACGAAGGACGTGGTTCTGTTATGGAACGATGGGTTATCGAAGATTAAGTACGTCTTTCTCTCTCCCTTCCTCCTCTTCCCTTCCCTCACCTCACATTCCCTTCTCCTCCTTATCCCCACACCTCGCTAATCCATCCCATCCATATCATCGCACCGCCCCGTCCTAACATCATTCCCATCGCACGCAGTTTCCCAGCCCAAGGTTTCCCCTCCGAGATCCAAGCCTACCGCCCGCCGCAAGCCGTCAATAACGCGGCCATCGCGAAGGTCGTGTGTTCGAGCGGGGGAGGGGAGAATCTGTTTGCGGCGGTTTCGGAGAATGGAGAGATTTTTACGTTTGGGCCCACCGACGTTGGGAGCAGTGGTGGAGGTGGAGGGGGGTTTGGTGGTGGTGGAGGCGGTGAAGAACGTGGTGAGAAGGAACGTGAAAGGGAGAGGGAGAGGGAGAAGGTGGCGACGGTGAGGCCGCAGAGGGTATGGGCTTTGAGGAAGCAGTGGAGTGCTGTGAGGGTATGTGACCCCCTTTCCTTTTCACTTCTCACTAGCCAACTTCTTTATGTTGATTCGATGCTCACCGTCTGTTGTTCGTTCATCAGGACGCGGCGCTAGGCGCAGACGGCACGATCATCATCTGCACCGAATCAGGCCACGTCTTCGTCCGCTCCCGAAACCTCAAAGCCGCCCCCTCCCTCCCAAACCTCAACCTCAACGCTCCACCCTCTCTTTCCACCCTCTCCACACACTCAGCATTAACATTCTCGTCCCACGCGTCACCCTTCTCCGCGCCTTTCCACACCACACTCCCCAGCTCTTCCTCCAACAGCAACAGTAACGGTAACAAGCCGTTCAAGTTCCACAGGGTACCGTATATACAGCGCGTGGTGGCTGTGGGCGCGAATGATACGGGGGCGTTGAGCGCGTTGAGGAGTGAGTTTAGGGGGGAGAGGATCAAGCTCGACGTCGATGAGGAAGGAGGTATGGGTATAAATATGGGGAGGGGCGGGAGGAGAGGGATCGAGAGGGATTTGGAGGGCGTTAGGCCGTGGGTTGGGTTTGAGGATCCGGAGGGGGATGGGGAGAGGGTCGAGCCGGGGATATTGGAGAGGACGGTTCGGAAGGAGGGGATGGGTGAGGGGACGATGAAGGTGGCGGGTGGGAAGCAGGGGGAGGGAGTGCAGGAGACGTTGGAGGGGCCGGTGGAGGAAGAGGAAGAGGCGGAGGAGGTGGGGGTCGAGGAAGATGTGAAGGGCTTGGAGGAGCTGTGGAGGGTCGTTGTGAAGGATGAAATCAAGAGGAAACAGGAAGGTGGGGATGGGAGAGGCTTGTTCACGGATAGGAATATTTGGGCGCATGGAGCCGATTTGAGTGTGCTGGTCAAGTGGAAAGGCGGAGAGTTCGAGCTCCCGGTGCATCGGGTGTTGATGGCCGCGAGGAGTGAACCGCTGACGGGGTTGTTGGACGGGAGAGTGGAGAGTTTGAGGGATAAGGAGACGGGGATCTCCATGAGCGTCCAGGGCTCCTCGGCGAAGTCGTTGCTCGTCTCGGGCTGCCACCCATTCTCGGTGCTCATTATCGCGCATTATATCTACTCGGACCAACTGCTCGCGATCTGGGACAATCGAGTCTCGAGACGGATGCAGCCCCTGCTCTCCACTGGCGGTGGCGGTGGCTCCAAGAACTTGCAGGCGGCACAAGTGACGAAGGAGCTCAGGGGGTTGGCGAGGTTGATGGGATTGGAGAAGGCGGAGGAGGCGTTGAGGAGAGCGGCCAAGTATGAGCCCGAGGGGACGATGGTCAGGGATATGTGTCGCCTTTTCAGGACTAGTCAGCTCGTCTCTCCTGCCACCACCACCACCGCCGCCGCCGGTCCTGTGTCCACGGGAGCGTTGAAACCGGACGTTGTGCTGAGATTGGCGGATAGGGAGGTGTATTGCCAGTCTGCAGTTTTGAGGGCGAGGACACCGTTCTTTGAGGCGTTCTTTGGGGAGGAGGAGTGGACGAGGGAGAGGTGGGAGGGCGATGATGAAGGTGCCGATGGAGGGAAAGTGTTGAGGATTGAGCTGGGTCATTTGAGGTGGAGGGCGATGGAGTATGTTGTGAGGTTTATGGTTTGTGGGGAAGAGGAGGGAATATTCGATGGATTGGGTGAGTTCGAGCTTTGGCTATGCATCACACATGCCTTACTCATTTGGACCTGGATTGTTGTAGATTTCATTGAGACCGTGGATACTTTATTGGACTTCATGTTCGAGGTCATGTCCGCCGCAGTATGTGTCATCGCCCAGCCTCTACGCTATCTTCCCATGTTTGACCATCTCTTCTCCACAGAACGAGCTCCTCCTGGACCGTCTCCTGCTCATATGTTCCTCTATCATCCTGAACTACGTCACCGTGCACAACGTCTGCTCCATCCTCGCCGATTTCTCGTTCCTCGACTGTACGCCGCTCATGGATCGTCTCCACCGCTACATCGCCGTCAACATGGAAACCCTCCTCGAATCACGCATGCTCGACGACCTCACGCCCCACCTCATCCGCTCCATCGCCTCCTCCGTCCGACACCACCAACAGCTCAAGCTCCCCGTATCGCGATCCGACCTATTAGCCAACCAAGCAATGCAGAAGCCCGAGATCGCTCGTTGGTTGGCTGAGCAGGATATCCCGAAACCGATCGTAAGGACAGCGAGGCAGGAAAGGGAGGTCAACGCGAAGATGGCGATGTCGCCTAGGTTGTCGCCGAAGAGGAGCAGGAAGGCTTCGGGGCCGTCATCGCCGATGAGCAGTCCGTTGGTGAGACCAGCGCAGAAGGCGGCGACGGCGTCTGGGCCGCCACCACAGGGAGATGATCTGTTTGCGATGGACGATGCGGATTTCGTGCCCGCGTTGAATCTCGGTGCTGACGCTGTGCATACGAGTTCGAATGTGCCGACGCTTGGGGCGGAGAGTGGGGTTCTGCCGGTTGTGTCTGGCTCTCCAGGGAAAGCAGGGCCATGGAAGGCAAAATCGGCTGGTCCTCGGTCAGTTGCTCAATTCATCGTGGTGTTTCGAGACTCATTTCTTTTGCCATCGACCTTAGTGTCGATATGAAGGCCATCCTCGCCGCCGAGGAAGAAGAGTCTCGACATGCACAACTCCGTCATGCCAGCTCATCTTCTCAGCTCGTCAAGGGCAAAGCGACCGCGTCGAGAGAAGACATGAAGAGGACGCCCGTCGATCCTGCTCCAGGTTCCTCTGTCCCCGGTTCTTCGGCGGGTCCGTGGCGGGCCACAATGGCTCCTACCGGTAACGTTCCGTTGGGTCCCACTCCGGGTCAGGTAGTCAATACGCCGCCGAGGGAGTTAATGCTCCAGGCAAGGATGAAGGAGTCTCCTAGGGGATCGCCGTCGCCGTCGATGAATATCACTCCGGGCCCCGCTACGCCTACGAGGGCGTCTGGTATGGGTATGGGGTCGTCGAGACCTTCGCTTGCGCCTGTGCAACCTTCGATGCCTGGTTTGGGGCCTGTAATCACGCCATCGAGACAGGCTCCGTCTAAGCCGTCAAAGTCGGGACTTGCAATCTCTCGTCAAGCATCGTACGTCCTCCCTTCGACGGCTCCATTATGCGTTATTTTGTCGTGCTGACTGTTCTTTTGTCCTTGTTCGCTGCTGATCATACAGAACCGTGGGCAGTAACAGCGCATGGACACTCCCTCCCGTCCAACCCATCGTCGAACCGACGCCCAGCGCCTCCCAAGCACCCATGTCCTTCGCCGCCATCCAACAATTACAGCTCGAGCAGGGCGTCGCGCCCGCGAAGGATAAACGGTCGTTGAAGGAGATCCAGGAGGAAGAGAGGGCAAGGCAGGCGGAGGAGGACTTTTTGAAGTGGTGGGCTGAGGAGGAGGAGAGGGTCAGAGTGGAGAATGAGCAGATCGCGGCGTTGGTGTCGGAGCAGGGACAAGGGCAGACACAGCGGCGTGGGCAGGTGGCTGGGTCGAGGGGGAAGAAGACGAAGAAGCCGAGAGGGGAGGGGAAGGGGAGGCCGTCGCAGTCTAATGGGCAGGGCGGGGAGCAGCCAGCTGAGGCCTCTAGGACTGGTGCTGATGCGGGTGTGGCGGGAGTGTCAAAGGGGCCAAGAAGTGATGGGCGGAAGCAGGGGTCTCAACAGCAGCAGCAGCAACCACAACAACCACAACAGGGTCAACCCAAACGGCCATCTGGCTCGAATCGTAAGGCTTCTAGTAATGCGAAGAACGTCCCTCGCTCGAACGCGAACCCATAGCATCCCATGGGCCTGATTATCTAACTTATGCATATGTCTAGTCTCTATGTGGCCATTTCAGTGTCTCCGTTCCTGTATAAGTACCTTTTTTACACCTTTCGTTCTCAAGTTTGGAATGTGTACGTAGAAGTAGATCTCTGGTTTTTGTTTTACCTGCGTTACAGTATTTCGGTCCTGGCTATTCTCTTTCGTGGTAGATTCAGACTTTTCCCATGTATACAAGTAGAATGATCCTGTAGACTTTCAAGTTGTAGGTCAACGTCAATACATGTATAGGATGCTCACGAGGCTCGTTGTTCTATCACTGCTTTCTGTATATCTACAATCCCATAGCCTCCGACACGTCAGGTTCAAACGCACCTTGGATCGAGAATGAGTGTCCAGTAAAAAGACAGAAGACCTCCTTCAGAAGTCCACTCGCAGCGTGTCCAGCAATAGAGGGTCATAAATCGCTACATATGATATAACATTATTACAAGCGTGAGTTTCATTCGTACTTTCATTTACAGCTCGTGAGCGCCACACAGTCAGATCGGTGGCCCCTGACCAAGCAGCAGCGAGGGATCAACTGCAGAACGGCGTGCTATTCTTGATACCATAGTACTGTCGAATCCATAATAGTCACGGTCGTCAGCAATCCCAAGACCTCCAAACATGAGAGCAAACACTCACCACCAAATGGGCATCCGCATCCCCGAACACGACAGAGTCCGAACAATCCGGATCTTCGCCATCGGCCGCGCACTGTGTCGTATTCTCTGGAGAGGCCGGGTCTGGGTTTTCCCAGTACTCGATTCCTGGTTCAGAGGGATGCGGTGAGTAAATAAGGAACAACTTTTCGGGGTGGTGGGTAAGGGGAGGGAAAAAGTTACTTACCGTGGTGGCGGTAGCCAATAGCTCGAGGGATGAGATGAGGAACACTGCGGTGCAACATCTGAGGCTCGAAAAATAAGTATTTCGAAAGTGCTTTGAGGACTTACATGTCCGTTGTGTGGACCGCTTAATTCGCGAGAGTTGATTAGCTAGAGCCAAAGAATGGCATCGATCGTGCATAGAAAGAGAGCGTACATCGATATGCATTCGTCCCGAATTTATCATTCACCCAGTACGCATAGACATCATTACCTGTCCGCACTTGTCCATACGTATACATTCGTACAGAGCTATTCAAGTTCACGTACACAAAATCAACCATCGATAAATAAATCTAGTGGCGAGAGGTCGTAATATACGCACTTCGACGGGAAGTTCTGCTGTAGCGTGATACCAGCGAGAGATGCCAGCGAACCGCCGAGTGAGTGGCCCGAAGTGACGAGAGCGTATCCGGGGTGAGCGTCGAGCTGTTCTTGAACGATAGAGAGAACGGTCGACGCCACAGAGTTCCAGCTGTGGGATGGAGATATGGTTCGAGTTCAGCCATGTCGAAGTCAAACTTAAAGGAATGGAACTTACGCAGTCAGGAAGCCAAGATGTGCGAGCGTGCCAGCTATGGATATACGAGGAGGTTTTGGTTTTGGGAACCATAGCTTGGACGACGATATTGTCAGACGCACCTGGCGGTGAAGTCCCACTGGCTTTGAACGGTACCAGAAGGATATCTACATCTGTAAGATAGTCCTGCAAGGTCGTGCTAATACGGACAAAGACAAGAAATGTCAGCGTTCGGCTGAATTACCAAACGCATCTGGCAGGGAAATCTCCCACGCACCTTCCACGCAGAGACACGATGATTTCCTGACGGGTGTCATCTCGAGCGATAAAGCCTTGGGTATCCGTAGAATTGTTACTGAACTGTGAAAGAAGTTTCGTCGGATCAGGACTGCCAGCAAGTATTCAATATTGGGAGGGAGTACTTCGGTAACGAGCGTGTTCCCACTCGGGGAAGCACAAGTAGTCGAGTACGCCGAGAAGGCGTATTCGACATAAAACGACAGGTCGTCATAGAGTTCTACGCGATGTGAAGAACAAAGATATCAGATCGCGTGATACCCTCACGGTAGTATGGGCATGCGCACCTTGCGATATAGACCTTTTAACAGGCACGGCATGGACCACCTCTCCTAGAAACGTAGCAAGCACGAGAGCAAGATTAAGGACGCGCATAGTAAGCCAGCTAGCTCAGTGAAAGAGTCCCAGCAGCACTCCTTTTCACTATGAGCGGTCAGTAGGCACCGAACTGGCAGGTGAACTGGTCAAGGCTCAGAGCAAGGACAGAGGCTGCGGGGAGAGCACAATGCTTGCATCTCCTCCCCGGCTTATAAGGACATGAACTCGACAGGAACGCCCAGGGATTGCCCTGTGAATGTGAACCCCAAAGATCCGGTGACCTGGCTTCTGCGGACGGAGAAAGAAAGGCGATCGAGGGGATCATGACACGATACAAACGACGAACGGAAATCTTCCTCAAAGTCATGGGGAAAACGCTGAGAAGATTGGCGTCCTCGCCACGCGGACAGAGACTCCTGAGAGGACGCGTTCATCTGCCCCATTTTTTCACATTAAAAGATGTCGGGCTGAAGTTAGGCTGCGCAACTTGGCGATTACAGAGGATTATAGGGTCTCATACAAGCTTTTGTGCTCTGAAGGGGATGAATGACGCAATTTTAGGTTAGGAGTTCATACCGGTCAGAAGGTGGCAGGATGTCGACGTCGATCCGGACGCAAACTGCTCTGCAGCTTTCCAGGGAAAGTTTTCGAGGGCGGCAAGCTGTGCACGACAATTCCAAGAAAATTATCTCCGCGATATTCCCCTCTCATGACAGTCAGCGTAAACGGTAGTTGTTCCCTCGTGGACAGTATTCAAGCTCAAGTCGTGTGACCCTCCTGAGGCCTGAACGATCGCCGTCGCCCTAAAAATGGAGTGGAAGTATTGTTTGAATAGCTGACGCCATCACGTACTCACACTTGTGAAAAGCATATGGTAGTAAGTATAGCACGTTGGGTGGACGTCGATGAAGAGGTTAAGGGAGAGTGGCGACCCCGGCAACCCTATGTTCATCAATAAACGGATCAGTACGAGGTGTCAGGGGGTCTTCTGCTGCTATATCGACCGTAGGTAGCGCCGCGCGCCTGAGTGTTGTATCTTGATACGTGACCGTCATGTCTCGGTTTGTGCGAGCTTCAAAATATCGGTAAGACGTTCTATATTATCCATGTTCGCTTGTAGATATTCATTTTGAAGTCTTTTAGCCATGTTTTCGGCCAGCAGAGCAAAAAGGAGCATGGCTTGGACAACTTGAAGGTGTCGAACAGTGCTTGGGATACGAATCTCATCGCTGCGTCGGGCGTACGTTCAATTTGGATCGCAACTATTTCTACAAACTAATGGTATGGTGTATTATATCAGAAATACATCAGTGTCAACTGGAACGCGTCGGGAGGAGGAGCATTTGCCATTCTGCCCGCACCGTCCCCCTTCGGAGTCACCAGCACAATTCCCTTCAAACTCCCAGACATCATTCCTCTGGCTCGTAGCCACACCGCTGCCGTTCTCGATACCGACTGGTCTCCGCACAGCGACGATACCGTTGCATCTGCCGGCGAAGATGGCAAGGTCATGATTTGGAAGGTCGAAGCATCCCAGTTCGAAGATTGGGGCACTGAGGGCTGGCAACCGCGCGACTTCGACCCCGTCCTCCGTATCGACGCATCCCCTCGTAAGATCGGTCAGGTCCTTTGGCATCCAACCGCGCAACATGTTCTCGCCAGTGCTGCAGGCGACCATACTGTCAAGCTCTGGGATCTGGGCTCACCCGAATCACCGAAGTCGGTTCTTGGCGGACACGGAGATGCGATCCAGAGTCTCGCATTCAATCCAACTGGCCAGGTTGTAGTGACGACGTGCAGGGATCGTAAGTTGAGGATATTCGATGCGAGGGCGGGAGGAGACGCGGTCAGAGTCGCGGATGGACATGGCGGGATCAAAGGCGCGCGGGTGGTGTGGATGGGTGACAAGGATCGGATCGCGACGACCGGGTTCAGCAGGATGAGTGACCGGCAGGTTAGTATTTGGGAGACGGGCGGTTTGGGCAACGTCAAGACGATCACGCTCGATCAGTCCTCTGGTGTCGTCATGCCCTTCTGGAGCGACAACAATATCTTGTTTTTGGGTGCGTTTTTCTTCTTCCATCGTCCTTAATCCAATGTTCTGATCGGCGACGGTAGCTGGAAAGGGGTAAGTCCTGAGAGACCACAGAGTCATTCTTCATACTGACATCGCCGCAGAGATGGTAACATCCGCTACTATGAATACGAGAACGACAACCTCTACGCCCTCGACGAGCACAAGTCGAGCGATCCCCAGCGTGGCATGTGCTTCCTTCCCCGCCGCGCCCTCTCCACCCCCGACTGCGAGATAGCCAGAGCCTACAAGATCTCAGGCTCATCCATCGAAGCCATCGCTTTCGTCGTGCCCCGAAAGGTGCGTAATCTCCCTTCTAACCCCTACCCAACATTCATCTTGCTGAATCCCCTTTCCAGTCCGACTCCTTCCAATCCGATATCTTCCCTCCCGCTCCCTCCGCCGAACCCTCCCTCACCGCCGGCGAATTCTTCTCCGGCAAGCCTCCCTCTGTCAAGCTCGTCAGCCTCGAAAGCGGAGTCACGACCTCCGTCCCTGGTACGCCCATGACCGCCCCGACACCGAAGCAGACCGCGCCGCCACCGAAAGCAGAACCTGTGCCCACGCCTGCGTCTCCACCATCTGCACCGGTTGTCAAGCCTGAGCCAGTCGAGCCTGCCACCCCAGTGTCTGCCGTCGTGTCCTCGCCCGTGGAGGCCAAGGCTCCTTCGCGCTCTTCGACTTTCGGTGCTGTAAGTCTTGTGCTACTCCTATGTATGACCGCAGTACTAGAAGCTGACGTTGGTCTCTGTGTTTCCTTTACTTTTGAATAGGACGCCGGCGCCGCTTTACAGGAAGAAAACTCGAAGCTCAATGCGGACCTGCGGGAGGCGCGGGAAAAGATCAGGAATTTGGAGTTGCAGGTGGAGAGTATGAAGGCGAATGCGCGTAAGGCTGCCGAGGCGTTGATGAACCAGTAGATTCGTGCGGGACGGGACGCTAGGAAGGGGAAAGAAGTTAGGGATGAGGATGGTCGATCGGTTTGTCGTCTTTTTTTTGTGTAGGAACGCGGAAATTTTGGACATTTGCTTTCGTTTTCGACAACGCTGCCTTACGAATGGGGTTTGGTGGAATGTCTCGCCACCGCCACGCTATTGCTGGAACGGACGCAAACCGTTTGCATATCCCAGGATGAGCGAAAATCGTGGATGGTTGTATATCCCATTCCACGAGACAGTTCACTGGCACTTTTCTTGTCGGAGCATTGTGAGTCGCGTCCTCCTGCATCTTTCGAGGCTGTGGTACTTAAGCTGATTTGAGACGCATCGTTTGCAGTTTCCGATCACTGAGCACTTGTGGCACTTCCTCTCAGTCTTCTAGACGAGCTGTGAACAGACGTCATACCGGCGATGCACCCAGGACACTGGCGGCGCTGTGAATGTTTCAAACTGTTTTAACTTACAACTCAGCGTTCAGTCCTTCCACGCCGCGAATTTGACGCTCCGCCGAACAAGGCCATTGACCTGCCCAATATGGTGCCAGCGGAGGTAAAATCATGAGGAGCCGTGGGTTCGGATCTAAGTTGGACTGCGTTTTGATCTTTACTGCATTAATCTCAGACATCCAGCCATCTTCCGCACACATATTCGATTTCGGCTTCAGCACTTGAGCAAACACCACGTCAAGATGTTTCTTATCTTACTAGCCCGTTTGGTGCAGTCTTCCACTATCACCGATGCTAGACAGGGTTGGTCGACGTTTGCCGCTTCAGTCGTATTGTGAAGGCCCAAACTCTCCGTCCACAGCGTCCGTTACGAGACTCATAACCTCCACATATTCGCGCTCACCAGCGTCCCGTGGGCCTCTGACGGGTGCCTTGTTGCAAGCTATGCGACTGCTGCCAGATTGTGCCGCATCAAGCCATTTCTGGCTTCCTCTGGCTTCCTCCCAGTTCTGTCCAAGCTGAGGTGGCTTCCTTCAGGTCACTCCCCTTTCAATCGCGCGCGCTTTGTCGAAGTCGGGATAAGCGTGGATCTTCCTGCGATCTGCCGAAGGTACATACATGATCGACACGAAGAGTCGACTCATCTGGTCAAAGCTATCGGGTGGCATCGATGGTGGCAAACACATGACACTCTTCTAAGTAAAGCGTGTCTCTATGGAGAGACTCTGTAGGATATGTTTTGAGAGCACTCGAGAGCAGATCGCGGTATACCGCCGGCATCCCTCGAGACCATTCCCTTCGGCGACAAGATTGCGGCAGCGACTCATCTCGTTGTTGTCAACGCCATAAAGTCCAGGGTTGGATGCTTCATCTTACGGCAGTTATATGTACGTTGTCGAGTCCACAGCTGGGGCCGTTGTGGGGCAGATTTCTTCCGCGGCACCCGGGTGTTTGGCTGCCCTATGAGGAGGCGCAAACCAAAAAATAAATAAATGCGCTGAAGGCCGTGATGCGAACCGCACCGAATCTCGCGACAGACTGCCATGAATCTGCGAGTGCGCAACGTGCATTTGTGACTTCTTCGCTCAGCCTTTACAAGGGGTCATCGTTGTCGGTTTTACCTCCCAAGCGGACGGAAGATCCTCCCGCGGTCGACCAAATCCGTGCATATTCGTATACGTACTCCCGCAGGGGGCAACGCCGTCTCACTGCCATAAAATGACATCCTCCAACCATCTCTCGCACGCTTCTCCTTCCCGTTCGTCTTCTTGTTCTTCTCCCTGATCCTCGCTCTTACTTGGTTGATCCCTCTCTTGTTGATCTTCAGAATCCATCACTCGTACCATCATCACACACCGACTGCGATCTATGTCGGACTCTAGTCACAGAAGAGCCCCTCTCACACTCGATTTCATCATCGTTGGTGGTGGTGAGTCGTCATGTACTACAAATATCTAATTCCCAGCCCGCTGAATTCCAATTTGCGCTTGCTTCCTTTGTGGGTCCGGACTGAACGATTTGAACCACTGCTCTCGCGTAACAGGTATTGCTGGACTCGCTACCGCTCATGCTCTCTGCTCCTCTGGTCATCGCGTGCACGTCTACGAGAAGGAGCGAGGTACAAGCGACTACTCTGCTGGCGTCCGTATACCTCCAAATGGGATGCTAGTATTGATGAAATGGGGCGTCGCGGATAAGATCAAGGAAAAGAGCGTGAAGTGCACGTCGACAGAGTTCGTCGAAAGTGAGTGTCTACGGTATTTCTCTATGTGAGCTCGGCAGCTCGGGTTCATCTGCTCATGTGACACTGTTGAAACGCTTGTAGTGGATAGCGGGGAGCGCATCGGCATCTTGGAATGGAGGGAGGAAGTCATGAAGGAGCTCGGGGCGCCATTTTACCTGATTGCTGTAAGTTTTTTCTCATCGTTTGATTTGACCAAGATTTTAGGCTCACCATTGAAGCTCTTTTTTCCGCTAGCACTCCGAACTCCACACCATCCTCCGCGAACTTGCCATCTCGTCAGGTGCTCACCTCCATTTCAACACTCCCGTCGCCAGCGTCAATCCTTGGAATGCAGGACAAATGAATGGTTCGAGCCGTGGAAGCACTTCATCGCAGGAGAGGCCTTCCGTGACACTCGCTGATGGCCAAGTCGTCTATGCGGACATTATCATTGGTGCGGACGGCGCAAGGAGCATCGTCCGACCTGTAGTCGTCGAAGACGATACACCAGAAGCTCCGTCTCAGATGACAATATACACCGGCACGATACCCATCGCCACAATGGAAACGGACCCGGACATGAGATCGATTGTCCACGATATTGGCCATCCACATTGGTTGGGAAATGGTTGTCTCGCAATGAGTACGTATCTGGTTTTCTTCTCCCGACTTCTTGGGAGTTGTACGGCTTCAAAGTTCGAGATGTTGACGAAGGTTTTACTTCGCTTACGCAGCATATCCCATAGTGCGTCTACTTCCTATCTTCCATTTAGTTATCTGTTCACCGACCTCCCTTTCGCCATCCAGCGCTCCGGAAAAGAATATACTGCCAGCTTCTGGACGCCTGAACCGATACCTAAAGGAGCGCCACAAGGGTGGGACACACCTGTATCCTCTGCCAGCCTCAAATACGCCAAGATAGAGCCTCGGTAAATGATGGTGCCTTCGATCCCGCTGTTGTGCCCAATACTGATACCCTACCCCTTTTGTTCTCCAGGATGGCGCAACTATTGGCTCATATGCCTACATTAACCCGGGTCGCTAGAGTCGAGAAGGAACGTGCAGAATCATTCATAGACGACACGGAACGAATTGTTCTCGTCGGCGAGGCAGCATACCCTAAGGGGGTACGTACCCCACACACGACGGCACTTCTATGTCGCTGATTTTCTGACGCTCTTACTATTATTTTATATCTTTACGTCGTTAAATAGCCTTGCGGTATGCCAGTCATAAGCGCTGTCATCGAAGACGCGGCGGTGCTCGGTGTCCTCCTTTCCCGACTCCGAGACCATAGCCAGATCCCATCGCTACTGTATGGGTACCAGGACCTCCGTCAACCACGTTTAAACACTATCCTGGACCTCGAAGGCGCAAACCACTTCCTGCTCATGCTTCCTCCTGGCCAAGACCGCGACCTCCGAAACGAAGCGTGGAAACGGTGGAAGGCAGCAGCGGAGGCCAGGGGAGACGCGGAGATCGAGGAGGGAGAGCTGGAGAAGCAGTTTGCTGATGTTTGTGAGGTGTGGGGCTACGACGCGATCGATGCGGCGGAAGACTGGTGGGTCCATTGGGGGATGTTGAGGGAGAGGGCGTCTGGGCTGGGCGGTGGTGGCGTGTTGGACGGAACGGTGTGTGTGCGCGTTGAGGGCGATTTATGATCGTCATTTGTCACTGGTGAATAACTCTTACGCTTTGATTTAGACCTGATGATTATGATACCCTCTTTCATGATGATACCAAAGGGGTTGAGCCTTGAGGTTTAACAAGGTTAAACGTGTTTTTGCACTGCCAGTTGATGCAGAGAGAACGATGTGAATAGCGTTTACTACTCGGTATCGGGTGTAAAGTCATCTAAATCCGAGCATCTTTGAGTATCGAGCCAGCCGTTGAGGCCCGCTCGGTGAGCCGCCTCGGCAGTACACCAAACCTGGACTACGGCTCACCCACGGAAGTATCTCGACTTCACGAAGGGCATGGGCGCGATGACAGCAGAGCGTTTCTTACCCCTCACTTCCACGTTCACCTCGGTCCCTTTCTTATGCATGCCCGACTTCACGTAGCCCATCGCAATATTTTTCCCGAGCGTCGGAGAGGGTATACCGGATGTCACCTCGCCTATTATGGAGGGTTTTTAGTATATGCATGGAAGGACGGAGGAAAGGGACTCACCGATCACCTCCGCATTTTCCGGTGCGAATATTTTCGCGTGTGTTCGGGCAGGCGCACCATCCACGATCAACCCCACCCGTCGTCGCGGTGGCCCATCCTTCAGATGCTTCATGACACCTTCAGCACCAATGAACGTGGGGTCCTCTCGTCTATCCTTCCCTGAAATTTGAAGGAGCCAAATGCAGTAGCTTAGCCAATGAAGAGACTGTCGGAAACGAAGGTAAAGAATATTTACCGATGACCCAAGTGAGACCGGCTTCAACGGGGGTCGTATCCTCGTCAAGGTCCTGGCCATACAGGCACATCCCCGCTTCAAGACGTAAACTGTCGCGCGCACCAAGCCCTGTGAGCCAGACTGGGTCTTTCGAGAGGAGTTGAGCGACTTCAACGGTATGTGCTGGAGGGATCGAAATCTGCGATATGTCCGGTCGGACGTAATGAGCAGACGTAAGGGAGAGAGATACGGCGACCACTGTGTACCTCAAAGCCGTCCTCGCCAGTGTATCCACCACGGGCAACGTGCAGATTGAAGCCCTCCAATGGGACGAACGCCGAACGGCCAAAGGTGAGGGATTGGAGGTTGAAAGACGTCAAAGTTTGCAGGTAGGCTGCGGCTTCCGGTCCTGAAACACACGATCAGCAACATGCCATGTATCGGAAACCCGCCTCAATCGGCCGCGATGTGCAGAGCAAATATATGAGGCTGTGAGACGTACCTTGTAGTGCTAATAATCCCCAGCCCTCCAGAACTTCGTGCTCGACAGCTCCTGCCTTCGCTCTCTCACTGTTGTTCCACCCCTCCAACTTCGCCTTGAACCAAGCCAAATCCTCCGCCCGCCTTCCTGCATTGGTCACGACGTAAAATGCGTCTTCTGCATGCTTTGTGATGATTGTGTCGTCGATGATACCGCCTCGTTCGTTGAGAAGGACGGAGAGTGTGGAAGAGTACGGGGCGAGAGAGGTGAGAGAGGATGGGGTGAGCCATTCGAGGAACGCAAGTGCTGTTTTGCCACGGAAGCTACACAGTTGTCGTGCAATAAGAAAGATAAGCACGAGTGCATAGACGACGGAATTGACAAGATGCTTACTTGCTCTGAACCATATGTCCTACGTCGAAGAGACCTGCCCTCTCCCGAACATGATTATGGCTGTCGACTAGACATACGTGGGCAAAGTCATAAGTGCTTCTACCTTACTGACACCTACTAGGTTGTAGAGCTTTTCGAAGTCGCTGTACGCACCTTGACCCACTGCTCCGTACGATAGCGGCATAGAGTATCCGGCGAACGGTACCATCTTCGCACCATTCTCGACATGAAAATAATAAAGTCCCGTCCGACTGAGCTATGCATAACATCAGTACCATATCATATCTCCCGAACGCATAGTTTTGAGCATACCTGTCCTGCTGGTGTTGCAAGACCGCGACATGATATGCGACCGACAGTGGAGAGCTTTGAACTGCCCAGAATAGTCCTTTTGGCGCAGAGTAATCGTATAGCAGACATCGCAAGCTCTAGTGCGATACAGTCGAGGATACTATGGCCGGGTCGTGTTATCCTCGTGAAAGAGGGCAGAGAAGGAGACTCGAGCTAAACGAACCACCATATCCACTGGTTTTCCATTATGTACGTTAGCGCGCCACACGCCTACAGAAGCTGGCCGCGGCCCCTGATGGGCCACAATATGGGTGCGGAACACCGACGGTATACGATTCCAGATTTTTTGTCGAGCCGCTTGATATTGGAGCGAAGCGAATTGGAAGCGAAAATCCACTGAACTAATCGAAGATAGCAAAAAATACATGTTTAGAGTGAGTTGAGAATGGGTTACAAGTAACTTCGGGGGGTCCGAGTCTATGATCGCAGAGCGGTAGGTATAGCAGGAGGGATGACGATGACTTGTCGATACAGGAAAGCGTGGCATGAATATTCATTAGTGAATAAGGATGGGAGGAGGCTCCGTAAGGATGGTTTATATATATAGTCGGAGAAAGCCAGTAGGCTTGAGAATACACAGGATACGGTAGAGTAGTGGTAGGAAGCATTGAGGAATTGAGCGTGGAGACATTGAAAGAGGAATGAAAATGACTCGTCAAATTTGTCCAGCAAATGAGAGGATGTTAGGAGATGGATTCCGGGAGCACGTTCACGGTGCAGGCTATGTCGATGAGCCTTGGCCGCTAGCTCATCACGACTTCGAACCAGGCTCTCCCGCCTCTATCCATCGTGTGAGGTTCAGTCGAGGTCTGAGGGCCGATATCAGTACACCGCGCACAATATGTAGGAGGGGAGGTTGTCAAACTCGCCATTGCATCGTCATGAAGCTCGTCGACCTCATTGATGAGGACAGTGCCCAGCCAGGTTCTGTCGCCTCTGTCTAGGGTATGAGGCTCGGGGGAGAGTTCACGCTATTGTCAGTTATCTAGGTTAACAGACGGCGCTGGCAGCAGATGGTAATCGAGCTTACAGCTAACATCCCCCCTTCACCACTGACCTTCCCTTCCTCTTCTTCCTCATCGTCGCCCTAGACATAGTCTAAGCCCAGTATAGAGAAGGAATAATGCCGACAGAGCCTGTTCTCACCGGCCTGATGAGCTCCTCAACCCTGGCCTCATCCTCTGCGTCGGAGATTACTTGCTCCTCTTCCTCGGTAAGAACCGTGCTCGTCATGCTCGAAGCAGGCGAAACAAACCAGCTGCATGGGTTGCCAGCAGCATAGAAAAAATCCCCTAGCTCCAACGGTTCTAATGGCTATGAGTGCATAGTGCACGAAAGGAAATACAGTACTCGTCAGTCACTTATACCACAGATACACCTAAAAGACGAAAAGTGAGGTACATACCTGCTGAGCATCAACGAAGGCGTTGGGCACAGCCATAGACTTTTCGAATCCCACACTTTTTAGAGGCTCTCTAGACTATTCAATGTCACAAGGAATACCTTATGGCCATCCGATTTGTGCCGCGTCGACCATCCCAGATCAGGGGGCCGGCTGCTCATCTCTTCCTCGCTGCCACTGGCCTCATCCTGGAATACAGCCGATCGGAGGTTGACGGGTAAGAAGGCTAGAGGGCTATCAATTGGTAGTCACGATGAGGCTCCGGTGGTCAATGAGCGTAGAGTGCGGGGATGGTTACATACGACAGAGCTGGAGAGTTGTGGGTCTCAATTTGGGATGCGGGCTCTAGAGCTTGAGTGTCCACATGCTGCGTATAACGTGAGCGTTGTGTGAGATACGTTGGTCTACAAGGTTGCATTGCAGTTGAGTTCATGAAATCTTTTTACCTTGCTGTTGGTCAACGACTGTTGAGTTTGATTGTGAATGGCGAGGGGATAGGTTCTGAATGTGGATAGCGATGGTGGCGCAGAGCCCGGGCGTAGGATGTGCGAAGAACTAGCCATTGATGATCAGAGGATGGATCTAAGAGAATGATATCAGTTCAGCTTTGATTTTGCCATTTGAGCCACTCGATGGTCGACGCGCTGGACAGTCAACGAAAAACGCAAGATGAAGAGGCAGGCTCATACAGTCTTGGACTGATGGTGAACAAATAAGTAATCTGTCGCTGAAAGTGTGTCAGGCCTGGACGTTTCTCAGATCAGTCTCTGACAGAATGCAGCGAATGAAAGTCATCGAACGAGCATTGTCCAAGCGCGAAACCCCAAATGAAAACACGCACACGATGAAGATTGGGCGTACCGGCGGTTGCGAAATAGGAGGAGGGAGTCCGGGGCAACGTTAATTAATAGACTTTATAAGATGCCGTTATGGTCGAGACTGGGGTGTTGGTGGACGAGTGGAAGGAGCACTGGGGGAAAGAGCGAATAATATAGTCACTGAGAGGGATGAGCCACTCGATTCGGCGTAGGCCGTCGCCTTTCAGACGGACGGCTTCCTTTGTTTCTTGTCATACAGACTCCAAATATATCAGGTGGCGAGTGGAAACCGATTGGGTCCACGGTCAGCTTTGGCGATGCTTGGGAGCGATGGGTATGCATATTCAATGAGGGTCCTTTCGGCTGATGTACCACCAAACGTCGCATGATACCATGTCAATGGCACAACAATGGCATGGACGACAGTCTTCAGATGGAACGTAGATTTCAGGACATGAGCAGTTCGCGATAACATCGAGATTATGGTCCGTGGAGGTCCTGAACAAGAACTGAGTATGAACCGTGGCCGCGTCGCTGGGTGTTCGAACACGAAGTACAAACGGTATATTTTTGTCGAAGGTCATGTCAGTACAATGAGCACGTGATGGGTGCCACACTTCAAGAACCGGTTACCAGGCCGCGAGAATCCTCGATATGAGATAGACGGCCAGCAAACGATATTAACAGCAGTACAAAATGTCACTGCGTATGTAACGTAAGGAGCACGGACAGAAAACATTGTACGACGTAGAAAATATAATATCACACCGCAAGGATGATGACATCGATTACTGCGCCACTCGTAAGAGCCCATCGGCGGCCTTGCGAGAAAGCGAGGAGCACAACGGAATAACAATCACAACAATACAAAGCAAGACGGAAAAGGGAATGGATGTAGGCAATTAACTGGGAGGTTGCGATAGCGGACGATGGATGATGTAGAGAACACAGAGCGGCAGAAAGCAGGAAGACAGGGTAAGAAGTAACGGTGGCAGAGTTCATGGCTAGATCGTAGAGGGCGGTAGCAGAGAGAGAAAAGGATACACCAGAGAAGCAGGAAGGGGAGAAATAGATGACGGCATGATGGTCCTCGTGGATAGAGATGAAAGTCAAGGGCGGAGAAAGAGAAAGTCCAAACAGAGATGTGGAATACGGTTTCATTCCCAGTTTCGCATCGCATTCGCACGAGCGGCCTCCCTCTCTTGACGTTCCATTTCGCGGTCAGCCTCCTCGCAGAGAAGCCACTCTTGTTCATCCATAGGACATTCGTCGAGCATAGGCTGAACATCGTCCGGCCACACCTGCGTTACGCAAAGGACCGTTCAGTATTCAGGATCATGCGCGAGCGAGCACAGACGTAACTTACAGCATCTCTGCTGTACAGTGTCGGCGTTCTGTACGACTCAAGGAACTCCTCATCTTCGATTTGGGAGAGAATTCGCTCTTCTTGCGACATGGGGTGATATATCAAGTCGTCGTTGAGTTCAGGAGGCCAAACCTCGTCAGACACGTCTGATCCAGACTGATGATGAAAATGTCAGGAGAGGGACCATGGATGCAACATGACTGGATGGCAGCTCACATCAGATGTAGAATCATAGCAGCTGTCGCTGGTGATCTCGTCGGAACTTTCGGGAGGGCAGTCGCCCTGGAAAAAAAAGTATCAGTACATTTTCTGGACGTGACAATTTATGGAACTCACCGGCGTCATCTTGCCAACTGCTTGCGGGGCGTACTCAACAAGCCCAGACGTGCGCTTCTTCTTGAATGAGGTGGTTCTTGAACCTGACGAGTCGCTGTCGTCTTCGTCTGACGAGTAACAGGCCCAATCGCGCTTGCGCGAGCATTGACGGTACGAAGACAGGTCAATGAAATTGTACGTGTCACACTTCGTTTCGACTGTGTCAGACGTCTGTGTATCCACATAAATCGTGTAGAAAGAAAATGTAGACACTTACCTGCTCTGGGGCCCACCCGGTGACTCTGTGTTTTGGTCGGAGGTCAAAGCACACTAACGGCTATTGGAACGATGTCAGACAAGCCGGTCGCACCGGAGAGCGTGTTGAAGAGCAGGCTTACTGTTTCGTTCGATGACATGTTATGGTAGGTTGAAATTGAGAAGATTTATGATGCACTTGAGGATAACCTATGGCGAAGAGAAGGCATTCAATATCTCGCCAGAACGACACACCCCAACCATGACACAGTCCCCGAGTCTCGGATGGAGGACACGACTCACTAGATATGTAGACCGAGAGCTCGATGAATAACTTCAATGTTGTTGTGAGCTAGCTATGTTCCTGTGGAAATCAAGCAGGTCTAAAGACCCCAGTTCAATATCGACGCGTCCAATCCCCCGCACTTGACACGGGCGTATGAGATGGGAAAGCGTCAAAGCACTCACAGTAGAAGTCGAGGCCAAATATGACTAGGATGTCGGTGTTGTTTGGAAGTATCTAGAAGGTCGGGGATGTAGTTTAATATCGACGCAATGCTGGGTGGGTGATGGTTGGAGGAGAAGAAAGGCGAGGAGAGGCTGCAGTTGCATTGAGCCACTCGGCTTGGGCCGCGCTGCACCAACACCGGCCGGAACCGGCGTCTTGCTTTGTCCCTGCTGGAGTCCTCCGGGGCTCCATAGGTGAGCGTACTTATGCACTATTACATAGAGCTGTGATCATGTCAATACTCTTTCCAGTAGGGCTTTCTTCCTATATCTGCCGACTTGCTTCACCAACGATCCAATGTGGCTCTGTCAGTGGAATTACATCGAATCTTTCACGTCCCTCTACTCTGAGCAGCGAATGGCAGCTCGTATAGCCAACCAACATTGCAGCAACATTCAGAGTTTTATCGACCAATAGTCTGCACAACTTGAATCCTTGATGGCTCCGATGGATGCGGCGGGGCCTGGTAGCTTGCGAGCGGCGACAAAGTCGTGAAAGCTACCATGACTGAGGCCCAACTTGGCCTCGTGAGCCACATCAGCGTAGAAAGCATGATCAGGTATTCTTGAACATCGTTCCAAGCAGCAATAGCAAATATAAAGTCAAAGGATTCTTGTTCAAGGATCGTTCGATGGCGATGGTCACGATTACGGAGAAGAGGTGTCCGGTTACGGCTAGCGTTCTACTTATCTATGAGCTGGGTGCAAATCTGAGAAAAGTGGCCAGAAGACTGAGAGCGAAAGACAAAGCTTCCGGACCCAGGCATTGAGAAGTTAGAACCAGCCAGGAATCGAGCGGTAACGATAGGGAGAAGGCGTGGTGTAAGTTTCAAGTGACGCTGTCATCGAGTCAGCAGACGTGGCAAGAGAAAGCAAAAACCCAGCAGCTTGGCTCAGAGCGTCACTGTGTCACTGACCGTGGGGAATGTGTCTATGTGGCGCAAGTGGCCCGGACAAAGAATGAACTCAATACCAACCTGTGACATTTCTGAAAGTTTCCACCATAACAACAACTTCAATAAGAAACATAAGGAAGATAAGAACCAATATATTGACGACACTTTTGTAGGAGCACAATGCCCAAGTGTTATGGTAATATGACACAACACTTTTGAAGTGGCGCAATGGCCCGTTCAAAGGAACAATACAATAGGGAATGGATGAGGAAACGCTAACTGAGGAGGTGAAGCCATAACAGAGCGTAGATAAGCAGGGATAAAACATGGTACGAGAGCAGTAGTGGGTCAGAGCACACGGCAGAAAGTGCGATAGAGGGAAGACATGGCTAAAGACAAAGGCGAGAAAGTAAGGAGTGCCACCGGAGGAAATGTAAGACAGAGAGACGGAAAGAAAGTGTGTCGCAGAAGCTACCGGCGACATCATATAGGAAAGAATCGACTTCAGTCCGAGTCCTGCAGATACGTCAGGGATCAACTTCTGGGGACGACGATAGAACTAAAGCATACCTGATCCTCATCGGCGGGGTCATAATTTTTCCGTGCATCCTCTACGATTTTCTGTGATCCCTGAAGTCAGCAATACTGTTCTACAAACAGACTGTAGGGGGAATACTCACCAAGTTCGTGTAGAGGGTTTTGTAGAAAACTTCGGCCTGGATATCTTCCGAGCTCAATTTCTCCGCATTATTCCCTCTGGCACAAATGAATTTTCTGGGTTGGCCCGGCTCGAGCCAAAGTTCCGCATTCTGTGGCTCATGATATCAAGATCGGTCAAGACGATGAGGTGACATAGAACTCACCTTCTCCGTCGCGATGCAAGCAAGAGCCTCGTGAAAGAGGGCGTGCCACTCTGCCTGGGTTTTCAGCGGCTCGTCGGAAACAGGCTCGTCGTCCTCTTGCACCTCCTCGAGCGCGACATCATCGGTCGGAGCAGATCCCTCTATGGGAACTGGCTTCTCGACAGGCTCCTCGACATCCTCGACGTCCTCCTCCTCCTCATCGTCCGCCTCGAACACCTCGTACTCATATCTACTCTTCTCAACGACCTTCTCCTCATACACGTGCGCATACGCGTACTTCTCATCGTGCTTCTCTTCCTCCCAGTCATCTCCATAATACTCCTTGTAGACACTTACGTCTCGTTTGGCCCTGAATTCGGCGATCCTTCTGGCCATGTTCTCACGGAACGGTGGGTACACCCTCTTCACCGGGCGAGGAGCAGGAATCGCAGAGTTGGTCTGGGCAGATACAGAGTCTAAGTATCTGTTCAACATGTGGTAAAACGATTTCGAGATGACTTACTCTGGGCTGAGTGACGGTATCTATACCGTTTGCAACCTCTTCGCGGACGTCGACGGGGGACTGATCGGGCGGTGTCAGGCGTCATGGCGCACACGACAGCGTATGAAGAACACTTACAATAGCATTGGATGACATTGTTGATCTATTGTTGAAACTGAAACAGGCTTTTGTATGCTTTATGAGGGCCTGTAAAGGACAAAGGCAAGACAAGGTGAATATCGATCGCACGACACACAGGATAAGCGGCACCACTTACCAGAGTTGTCGACCAAAGTATTTGCTGTGCGATGGGGAGACTATTGTTCAGATCTGGAGATGTTACCGCCAGATGATCAAGCTCAAGGTCTGAAGAAAGGCAACAGGTCAACACGACGCGCCCGATTGCTCCATCGCGCACATTCGACGATATACTACTAACGCTCAAGAGAACAAGGTACTCACATGAAGGTCAGGGTCTGATAGGGTTTGAAGAACAGGAGAGTGCGTGCAGACCCAACTGTGTTTTGTGCGGTGCGATTGGTTGGGGAAGAGATGTGAGAGGTTGAGAGGAAGGAGAAAAAGGCTGGTGTCGCCCGGGATATACCCTGCCGGAGTGGGCCGAAGCCGAAGCCGAACTCCGACACCTGCTTTCTCCTGCGGAATCCTCCGGTTAGACACCTATAGCAGTTCCCTCGAGCTCAGCACATATTCGCCAAATGGTCATCGTCTTCAGCGAGTATGATGTCCTGTAAGTGCCTATTCTTCAATCATCTTCAGAAGCATGCCTGTTAAACGTCAAGGATCGACAGGATCAGCGCCCTGATTGCGTAGATCAAGGTCGTGTCTGACCTTGTTGATCGCTTCCTTTCGGGCCTGGGGAAGCTCGCCGCATACCAATGAGTAACTTTATGCCCAGGTGCTGTCGACCCGTGGCTGCGATTGCTGTTATGGGTGACCTTGTTCACCAGCGAGATGTGCTGATATATGGGTCTCGCTTTCGAAGGAGACTACGACACTCCCTTTGTCCAAGCAATCGGGAGACACAAAGCTGTGCATCAACTGGAAAGCTGTCTTTGAAACTCTAGGGGGCTTCTGATCTTTCATAAACATAGACTAATGATACTATGGACACACCCTGCCCGAACCAGCGTTTCAGTGTCATTTGAGCAACTGCTGCTCAACTTTGCTCTTGCTTTGAATTTCGATGGCTCCGTACGCCTACAGGAAAGGCATCCACTCGAAATAAACACAGCGGGTGCCTCGACTAAAGCCATCGCGGCCATCGCAGTCATCTACCGCCAGGAAAGCCTGCGACCTACTGTCTGCGAGTCGCTGACGAGTTTGAACCATCCAGAGGACTTTGGGGTTAACTGGGCATGTCCAGATGATTCATGGGACGAATCGATCTGTATGCTGCGTTATTTCATGCCACAGGCTGAAGTCTGCAACGCCAAATGCACGAACTGGCCCTGTGTACCGTAGCCTCGGCATATTCTAGCAAATAATGTGGCACTGGCTGATCGAACGTCACTCCGACGAGACGCGGGCATTATACTCGCGGTACTACTGGGTATATTAATCAAGGGTCTACATGGGGCATGACTTCGAACTTCTCTTGGTGTATCCGCTGTCGAAGGACTGAACTTTTTCATGCAGGTCGCCCCAAGGCCACGTGCGTCTTCGCGCCTGACTGGGCGAATCGTCTTCGCTCGGGTATTATCATGCTCTGTGGCTCGTCAAGAATAGTTCAGCTATATCTGCTGATATAGAAAGTGCATAATATGGCAGTAATGACCACAATATATTTATCGAGGCCTTGCGAAGCACCGAATCTGGAGGTTGCTCACACCACCGATACCAGAGTTCAACGCACACCGTTGTACGTTTACTATCAGCACTTTAAGAGATGAATAACGACAGCTTCGAGGATGAAGGTTCGACTCGGAATACCCAGGCTCTCATTTCACGTAGAACTCCTCATGTCTGTACGAACGCAAAGATGGGGAGAAATACGAAGAGCGAGCGTACCTGGAGCGTACCCGAACGACCTTCATGCCGCGACCGCTACTCTCACCAGCACTCGGAGTATATTCTTCCAGTCTCCCTGAAAGGAGGTATATCCATGGCGTCAAAGGTTATGTTAGATCATTCGAACATGAAAGACGATAGAGCCGCGACGGACCAGGATCTTAGAGGGTCGCTACCACTCAGGATTGGCAGTAGTGGGATTGGCGCTGAGCCCTGAAGGTTTTTCTCCTACGCCCGTGCCTTGAAGGGAGCGAGAGGTTTGCTTTCGAAGGGGGTGGTCGGCATGAGGTGTTCCATGGGTATTATGGGAAAGACTACCGTCAATAGTGCGGATTGTTGATTGTTCCCGATACCCAAAGTGATGACGGTGTTGCCTTCGAATAGATGTGTGCTGTGTGGGCTCGCGAATTCGTATTATAGATGAAGAAAGACTGAAGGGAGTATCTGAAGAGTTACGGGCAGGATTATGCGCCACACTAGGCCACACTCTGCTAGCGCAATATTTCAGAAATTCTATATTGAATTCATCAGCCGAAAAATCCGGTGAAAATATTTCTGGACAACATGAGGTCGCTATACTGATTTTACCAGGTCAGGCAACGGAAACGTACCAGAATAAAGTCTTCACAAATTCGGCGAGGTCGTTGTCTGTCGGTGCCTTGTGAGCCTCAAGGCAAGAGAGTTCCGGAACTTTCCGGATCCACAAAGCCTTGAACCTTCGAGAAAGCACGTGATAGACCGTTTCACTTTATAAACTCGACGCGTTCAAGCTGTGCCGTTGTTACCTTTCCTTTTTATTTGCTTTCTTTCTTACTTTCTTGTTCCCCAAACTTAGAAGATACAGACGTACTGCGGCTATATGCTTCGTACTACCAATCAACTGTCTAAAAATCTCATCTCTAGAGCTCCGCTACGCCTCGGAACTCGAGGAAACATCATCGGGGGCTCAACTGCCGCTAGACTTGTTCTCACTAGCAAATTACCTCTCGTCCGGTCATCTTTTGGCTCTGTCAGACACTATGCACAACCTCCGGGTGGATCTGGTGGGTTTCCGGGATTCAGCATGGGGCCACAACAGCAGAAGGGCGATGCCCTGAAAGAATATGTGGGTGCTCTCCTGGTCATATCGGGCATATTATACTCACGTGTTTCAGAGTGTCGATCTTACAGAGATGGCAAAGAACGGAAAACTTGACCCTACGATCGGGAGAGATGAAGGTATGGATCCTTTGTAGACGTGGCACTTCTGTCGCTGACGAGCACCCTGTAGAGATTCGGAGGACAATACAGAGTGCGTAACAATCGGCCGTGAATTATAATCGAACTCGTCCTAAGATTTCGTCTAGTTCTCTCTCGTCGCACCAAGTCTAATCCAGTCGTAAGTTAACAAACTCAATATTTGAGCTCAGGAATCTCACATGTCTGTTAATTTGGATCTTTAGCTCATTGGACCACCCGGAGTCGGAAAAACAGCCATTCTAGAAGGACTTGCAACACGCATCGTATCCAAAGAAGTCCCAGAGGTCAGTCGTGCACTTGCATTCGACGCGAGTACTCTGTTTGTTGACGTCTCTTCTCGTTCAGTCATTGCACAACAAACGAGTGCTCTCAATTGACCTCTCCGCTATCATGGCTGGTTCTGGTATCCGCGGCCAATTTGAAGAAAAGTTCAAGGCCTTGATTAAAGACATTGAGGACGAAGTCAGTTTCTCTCGCATTCTCGTAACCGTGTGATCACGACGTACTGAATTACCTGTGTACTAAAGGCTGGCAGCGTGATTTGCTTCATCGACGAAGTCCGTGCGTATTCTACAATTTCTGACTCTTCCCTCACCACATGATGCCTGACCGCTCCATCTTTCTATAGACACACTGTTCAACCTTGGCAAAGCCGAAGGCAGCATCGATGCTGGCCAAATGATCAAGCCCGCTCTCGCTCGTGGATTACAACTCGTTGGCGCCACAACGCGTACGTTCCACCTTCTACTCTGAATACTAGTGTAGAGCCTGAGACGATACTTACTCACACCCCACAGCCGACGAGTATCGAAAGACGATTGGTAAAGACGCTGCGCTCGAGCGACGTTTCCAGCCAGTCTCGATTGATGAGCCCACCGTCGAATCGACCATCTCAATCCTTCGTGGCCTCAAGGCCCGGTATGAAGTCCACCATGGTGTTGAGATATCCGATGGTGCCTTAGTCACAGGTACCGCGTTTCCTGCTCACTCATACCATAACACTAGATATTGACCACACATAAATCCCAGCCGCCGTCTACGGAGCGCGCTACGTCTCTGATCGCTTCCTCCCCGACAAAGCCATCGACCTCGTCGACGAAGCCGCATCCGCCCTCCGTCTCGCGCAAGAATCCAAACCTGACGAACTCGAGAAGCTGGAGAGGGAGATGATGACGATACAGATCGAGCTCGAGAGCTTGAAGAATGAGTTGGATGTGTTCAGTCAGGAGCGGAAACAAAAGCTTGAGAAAGATCTGTCGAACAAGAGAGAGGAGGCGGGGAAGCTTACAGAGCTTTGGCAAACCGGTACGTATTATGGGACTTTCCCCTTTCCTTGCTTTTTGTCTTGGATTTTTAAAGCGGATCTTCGAGGCTGATATACAGCACAGAGCGCAGACGTCTCGACCACATCAAAGATACCAAGAAACGCCTCGAAGACGCAAAGCTCGAGCTCGAAATCGCACAGCGCGAAGGCCAATACGAACGCGCCTCTCGCCTCCGATTCGCCACCATCCCAGATCTCGAACGACAATTGCCGAAGGACGGCGAGCGTCTGGAAGAGAACACCGAGTCTCCGCTGTCGATGCTGCATGATCGTGTCACGTCGAACGATATCGCGCGTGTGGTAGCGAAGGCAACGGGAATACCTGTCCAGAATTTGTTGAAGGGAGAGAGGGATAAGCTCGTACACGTGAGTTTTTCTTCTATCGGAATGATTAGACTGTGAATCATGTTTGCTGACTGGTGGATGGTGATGAATGTAGATGGAGGATATGCTGAAAGAGAGGGTCGTGGGTCAGGACCATGTCGTACAGGCGGTTTCAGACGCCGTTCGGATATCTCGTGCTGGACTACAAGCTCCAAATCGTCCTGTGGCGTCGTTCTTATTCCTAGGTCCTACCGGTGTAGGCAAGGTAGGTTACTTCACTCTATTTTGTTTCTGCAGATGCTCATTCTGTCTATAGACCGAACTTTGCAAAGCGCTTGCATCGTTCCTCTTCGATGATGAAAAGAGAGGATTGTAAGTGACAGTTTAAACCCCTCCTTCGCATGTCGTGACTGAAGTTATATATCGTCCTTCAGGATCAATATCAACATGTCAGAGGTATGCGCTGTGGCCACTAGTGTGCAGCCGAATACAGGAACTGACTTTGGCCTCCTAGTACCACGACCGGCATACCATGTCTCGCCTCATTGGTGCAGCGCCCGGATACGTCGGGTTCGAAGAGGGTGGTCAGCTGACCGAGGCAGTTCGACGGAGGCCATACGGTATGTTCATCTTTCGGTGGTGATCAGCGACCCGTCACAATAGACTGACATTACGCTATCCAGCCGTTATCCTTCTCGACGAGTTGGAGAAGGCACATAAGGTAAATACGATTCGTCGTGCGCTATCGCGGTTCAGGTAACTCACGTTTGGCTCTCAGGATGTTGCTATGATTCTTCTACAGATCCTTGATGAAGGCAGCATTACGGACAGCCAAGGTCGCAAGGTTGATTTCAAGGTATGCCTCTTAGTGTCTTCCGGGACGAGCGGCGATTGACTCAAGCGGTTCACTATAGAACACCATAATCTGCCTCACAAGTAACCTCGGCAGTGACATCCTCGCCCACCCTACCGCCTCCGACTCAAACGGCGTAGTGACCACCGAAGCAACCACCGAAGTCCTCGAACGCACCTCCGAATACTTCCCCCCAGAACTGCTCAACCGTCTCGACTCCATGATCGTCTTCAACAAGCTATCCAAAGCCTCGATCCTCCAAGTCGTCGACCTCCGTCTGGCAGACGTGGCAGACAGGTTGAGCGGCAGGAGGATCAAGATTGACGTGGATGAGAAGGCGAAGGACTGGCTTGCGAAGGAGGGGTATTCGGATGTATATGGGGCGAGGGCGATTGCGAGGGTTGTGAGGACGAAGGTACTGTTCCCGTTGGCGCAGAAGATGCTGAATGGGACTATTCGGTGAGTGATTGGTTTCAGCCTCAAGCCTTAATTTCTGTGGCGTGAAGCTGCGTGATAGAGGCGTATCACTGACGAAGGCCGTGTTTCATGTTTTTTTTTTCAACAGTGATGGTGATGTTGTTAAGATTCGGGTCGCGAAGGACGATAAGAACTTGGAGATACAGGATAATCATCCACCGGATGCCTCTGTGCAGAACTCTACCGATGGTTCGGTCACGCCCGTGGATGACTGAGCTGATGTCGAGGTCTCGAAACCACTCCCTATTCGTCATCGTTATTATCACTTCAACTTTTTCATCCAGTGTATTTCTTTTTATGTTCACGAACCATCTCCTCCATAACAGCGCCCATCGCTCAGCCTCCATACCATACATTAGCACACATCTGTACCATACTCTAGCTGAAACTGAACTCTCCACTCATCATGATATCGGAAATATCACCACTGTAGCTCTATACTTTTTTTACTAAAACGTCCTACTTAAACGGAATCATTACACATTGAACTATACGTGTACACACGGTTCAAAATTGAATGGTCCAACGGTCGATTGAATGTTTGCGCTGCTGAGGCCCTAGGAGGCGACGCAAGAAATCGCGCCACACCACACCAACGCCACACTGCGGTGATCAAGGATGCTGCCTCGATCTTATCTTATCTTGCGGTTCAGTTGAACTTCGCGGGTGGAACGACTTTCTACGAATAAAAAATCATGCGAACTATTCGTATCCCGGTCTCGACTGTTCTCGACGACGAGGTCGAGTGCCTATCCACTGTCTTTTATAAGCCCATCGCAGCCCGTCCAAAAGTCATGGCGTCAGAAACCAACGAAACGATGTATTCCACCCACTACGACGTAGTCATAGTCGGCGCCGGTGTCGCTGGCTCTGCTCTCGCTCATGCCCTCACTGCTTCTCCCATTGCCTCTTCGTCTCGGCATAAACCACTTAGAATCGCTCTTCTAGAACGTTCACTTGCTCAGCCGGATCGGATAGTTGGAGAGCTATTGCAGCCGGGAGGTGTACTCGCGCTGAGGGAGTTGGGCATGGAGGACTGTTTGGACGGGATTGACGCGGTGCCGGTGAAGGGGTACTGCGTCGCGAAGGAGGGCGAGACGGTGCAGATTCCTTACCCAGGCAAGCACGAAGGACGCTCTTTTCACCATGGCCCGTTCATCCAGCGTCTGCGGGAGAAGGCCCTGGCCGCTCCGGGCGTGGACACCATCGAGGCCACCGTTTCCGAGCTGATCGAGTGTCCACTCACCGGTCGGATTCTGGGCGTAAAGGCGACAAGAAAGGATGGGGGCCCGGAGAAGGAGCCGTTCTATGGAGATTTGGTCGTTGTGGCCGACGGTTGTTTCTCGAACTTCAGGACGAAGGTGATGGGGAGAGCCGGGATAGAATCAGAGACGAAGAGCTACTTCGTCGGTGCGGTGCTCGAGGATGCGAAGCTGCCTATTCCTCATCATGGTACGGTCGCCCTCGTACAGGGCCAGGGTCCGGTGCTACTCTACCAGATTGGCGAACACGACACACGAATGCTCGTCGACGTCAAGAAACCCCTGCCTTCAGACCTGAAGGTACGTTTCTTTGATCTGGACATTTCGCTCGTTCGTCAACTATACTGACCCTGGCCACAGCATCATATCCTTACCAACATCGTTCCCCAACTCCCCTCGTCCCTTCATCTCCCTATCACGAACGCGCTCGAGAAAGAACGTCTTCGACAGATGCCCAACTCTTGGCTTCCCCCGGCCGAGCAAGGCACCAAGCATTCAAAGGAGGGCGTCATCCTGATTGGTGACTCCTGGAATATGCGTCACCCCCTCACTGGCGGCGGTATGACGGTCGCGTTCAACGATGTCGTGATTCTTTCGAAATTGTTACTCCAGATCAACGATTTCAGCGACTGGGACGCCATGTCGCACGCATTGCACCAATGGCATTGGAGCAGGAAGTCGTTATCTTCTACGGTGAACATCTTGAGCGTGGCACTCTACGACCTGTTTGGTGCCGATGGTGAGTACAAAACCCACGCTTTTTCGCTGTCACGGAATGATCCTGACTGGTGGTGCTATGTGGTAGACGAGTATCTTGCCGTACTTCGTAACGGATGCTTCAAGTACTTCGAACGCGGCGGCGAATGCGTCAACGGGCCAGTATCTCTCCTATCCGCGTACGTCTCTTCTCCCCCATTCCTTCTTCGATTTGCACCCGCATCTTTTCTCACTTGCCATGTCTATGGCTCCAGAGTCGCGCAGGATCCGTTCCTGCTGTTCAGGCATTTCTTCGCGGTCGCGTTCTACTCTATCTGGTGCATGTTCACACATCCACGTCGCGTCTCATCTTCGACTTCGGACAAGCTCGTGCTCGCCGCTCCGGGTTTGGATGAGTACCCGGCACTGTTCGTCAAGGCCTTCTGGGTGGTACGTTAGCATCCCATTGTCCCTCGTCCCTCGTCCCCTTCCTTCTCGCTCATACTTCGATTTCTCCTGGATCTTCCACACGCTGACGTCCTGTTCCTTTTGTTTTTGTCTTACCCTCACTCCAATAGTTTTGGACTGCATGCGTCGTGTTCGGACCACTGATGTGGACTGAGATCCGGTGGTGGTGATAAGTACCAGTCGAGCTTCCACCATCCGTATCCACCCTTCCACCCTTCCGATCGATCGAACCCTCCGCATTCCATTCTTTCGCTTCGCGTCAGAATCAGACAATCTTAGTACAACTGCAGTATACCCTACTCCCCGATTTCAGCCCATCCCCAAGTCGACGTCCTTCTAGTACTCATAGTGGCCTCTGGACGCTGACGCTACCACTTTCCGCGTGGCGCCAGCGCGTGGAACATTTCGCCGTCGCCGTCGGCATACCATCTTTCTTACTATCTGAATCTGATAATACTTACTGAGCGGAGAGAAGTGAGAGGAACGGGAATAAGATCGCATCGTCGTTCTCTGGTCGAAATATCGTACGACTCGTATTAGCGTGGAATAGACGGACGGACGGGTGGTTAGATTTTTGATTGTCGATTTTTTGATATTTTTATGTTTGTAGACGATGGGACTTCGATACAGAGTAAAGTACTTATGTTCGAGGCCGTAGGGTTTCCTGTACGGTTAATTGTTATTGCATTCTTTTGCTCTCATCGTCCCTCGTTTCGTGCTCGGTTTGAAGGTGCAGACCTCTGGATTCAAAGTGAACGGTAAGGTAAGGTAAGGTGCGGGGAATGTTCTCCCTCGGCCGATGACTGTCAATGCAATATTTCTGAAGCCAGGAGATTAGGTGGTCAACGCGGTTGAACTCTGTCAGAGTCTCTGCCCTCTGTCTGCCCACTTCTTAGACTTTGCTCGGTTTGAGGGTGACGTGTACTGTGCGTTCACGTCGGAAGAAATCGAGTCTGTCACCTAGGCCGTCTTCAGTTCTGCGCGTCTACTAGTAGTAACTTCCGGGTGAATGTCTGAGTCTTGAAGGCTGACGCCGACAAGATCGCTATATGTGTGCACTCGCTGAAGTTTAGCATGTTACAGTAAGGTAGTTTATTTGTGATCCTTGTATGCCGGTTCATGCTCTCCGTTCGACGTCGGAAGTATGATCGTCGAGCGGCCCATCAATCAATCAGTAACAGTTGGCAGCCGTCAACTCAAGGATATCGGGTGTTTCAAGAGTCCCGATTAACGCTCGGTGATATTCAGGGGTGTAAGACGGTGTTTGTGACCCCTGACGACCAGGTTGCGGTAGGAGAATGGGTAACTTAAGTTATGTTTGATCCATTGTGCATAGTAAATATTTGGGGCCCGGATGCGATGTTTCTTGATAAGATTAGAGCTCTGATCTTTCATGCGTTTGTTCGGCGGAATAAAAATTTCCCCGCCATTCGTATGTGGAATCTCCGACGCAAAGTTCACCACTGAGGTGTTTGGCGTTGCGTGGCCCTATGAGCGCTTCGTGAGGCGGTGATTGATCATTTCAAAGTCCGCCGGTGCGGAGTTTACGTGGCAGGACACGTGGCCGCTGTCGCATCCTTCTTCATCCATCTTGCCATCTTGGATACCTATACGATGCCGCTCACTGAATGCGCACCCGCCCTACTAACACCACCGACTTGCTACTGTTCCTGCTGCCTCGGTTGAGCTGAGGCTGTTGACATATGTTATCGCTCGCACGAAACTTGCCATGTGGATTTATGTTCGTTCCCAGGTATGTTCTTCTTCGAAGAGGTGCGTTCATGCTAGCCGCCCTCGCTCCAAAACTTCTCTTCATGACGGGAGACACGCCATTCATGAGCATTGCTCAGTATCTTTGTGCATAGCTGTCGTGAGATTGATAGACATCCGATTGAAGCCAGTGGCTGTAGCTATTTGATAGCTATCGCCCTGATTCTTTGTGGCGTGGCACTTCTTTCGAAGGAGGTTATCGTTTACCGGAGTGGGCAGCTATGCATGTCTTTTGATTCTACTATTCCGGTCCCAACCTAAATTGCGCTGCCTCTCAGGATCCATCCATCAGCAGCAGTCTCTCTCCGGCTGCGGTCATTGACGGCGCGAGCTTATCACTCGTACTCGTTTGATGTGCCGGAGACATCTCTTCCTTGATGCTCGTCAACCCGACTGGAAGCCGCCTACTCATTACCAAATAGGGAAATAAAGCCCGCCGCAGACGATGAGGGCGAACACGTCGGCCGCCATGTCGTTTCAGCTGATTGCGGAACGGTACTTTTGGCTATTTCTTCCTGTGTGTACAAACAAACCACCTAGGCAGCCAAACAACGAGCGTCAGGGCATTCTTGTCTCTGATGTTTAGCTTATGTGAGCGCGGCTTCCGCGTGGTTCAACAGGGATTTCTCCACCCCTAGAATTAGACGATGACTTCCTCTGCGTGGACCGTACTGTACGGCAGTCAAAACAGCGGGACCTGACATTTATGCGTTGCGTACTCCGCGGACGGCAGGCTCGCATCAACCGATTCCACTGCAAAGTATTCCTATGGATGGTCGTATGAAAATTCAACCCGACGTCCCTTCTGAAAACGGCTGTTTAGCCCGTTTTTGAGGTCGTGGCATTACGGACTCCGATGCACCTACATCGTGTTTTACTTAGCGTGTAGAAAACGAGATAACTGATAATGCCCTCAAGAGTGGCATTCTATTGTTGCATGGAATCGAAGGTTCTCTGGTGGGAGTTGCGACTGTTATCTTACAAGGCCCACTCTACTGAACTTTTGCGTGGGATCGAACCGCTTCTGCACACGTTGGATAGATGTGACCATATGCCGCAAGCCATCAGCATCTTATGCGCTCCAAGCCCGCCATCATGCTCTTGCAAACACGCTTTTGTTGGCCTGTAGCGTAAGTTGCGAAATAAAACAGCATCGCGACCAGGCGCAGAAACCACGCGATATGCAGGAGTATAGCTCGAAATGGACGCAAATATAGGTTACTGTGCAGATCAATGTATCAAATCCAGTTCAATGTCTGTGCTACGGCTGGGTAACAGCCAAGTTTATCTCACAGTTTCTTCCCCTTTTTTTCCTTTCTGACGAGTGTGGCACATAGCGATGACAGATCCGAGTAGATGGAAGCGAATCCACCTATCTCGCACCATTAGAACGAGTTAGCCACCGGGGCTCCAAGTCCGTGGTTCACTCCAGCCCAAGCAGTTCTAGGTCCTCTATCGGATCTCTGAAGAGACGCTCGCCACCCTACACTTACCTGGTACTCTTCAGATAAAAGGCCATGGTCTCCGTTTGACCTTTACTCGACAGCTCAGCTCTGGGAACTTTCATCTACCTCCCCCCTTCCCTAGCCAAACCACCACGCAGTTGTATCGCCCGACTCATCCCTAAGACGACACCGTACTGAAGGGCCATGTCTGGTACGTTCGTCTCTTTTCATCAATGTAACAATATTGAACAACATTACTTCATTACTCTAGACAATCTCCAGGTTGTGTCCTTGCCTACCCTTCCGGCCGCCACCTACCCAAGTCATCATGGAGGCCAAGGCCACAACTTCAATGTTACATTGACCACTGAAAAGGGCCCTTCATCACATTCTTCGAGGGAAACCCTCAAAGAAGCCGTGGAGATCGCACCGACTTCGAAGGTGTGGGAGGGCTACGAAGACGACGAACTGCCCCACAAGACTAACAATAGAGCAATCCGGAACCTTCGCCACAAGATTTTCTCCATCTACCGTCGCATCTTCGGCGTCATCTTCGTCGTCAACCTCTCCATTTTCATTGCCACCGCCGTTAGAGGCGCAGATGCTAACGATCTGGGTCTCATCGTCGTCGCCAACTTGTTCTGCGCCATCTTGATGAGGCAGGAGTATGTTGTGAATAGTTTCTTCGTCGTGTTTGGGAATATCCCCAGGTCGTAAGTCTTCATCTTGTTAACTTGACTGAGATCATCCGTTGGGTAGTGTCTTGATCCTGTCGCGAACGAAGGCTGATGTCTCATGTATATTTTTAGTTTCCCTCTATGGATCCGAAGGTTGTCTGCAAGAGTGTTCCATATCGGAGGGAGTAAGTTCATCATTCGTCGCCCTGACAGTGGGACACTTGACCTGGTACTGACTACTACGTAGTTCACTCAGGATGCGCCGTTTCGGGGACGGTCTGGCTCATTTTGTTCTTGTATCGAGCAACATGGGAGCTTTTGAACGACGGACCAGTGAGTTTCAAATATTCTCGGCCGCCGTTCCGTAGTACGGCTATCTACCTCTTTCGGGACGCAGGACTTGGCGGGGCAGTCCCACTAAACACAGTGCCAGCCACTGTGGCGTAACACTGCCAAAATATGCGTCAAATAAGGCACCCGTCCGACTGAGTCCTGCGTACCGTGATGGGTGGATGATTGTATGTTTCTATTGTCGAGCCGACTGTCTGATACTGCGATACACCTTCAGACGACTCTACCTACCGTAGTTGTTTCCTATGTGATCATTGCATTGCTGCTCGTCATGGTCGTCACCGCATATCCACGCTTCCGCCACCTATACCACAACCACTTCGAAGTCTTCCATCGTTTCTTTGGATGGACGGCGACAGCTCTCGTATGGTGCCAGGTACGTAATGCTCAGTCGTCTATCCTCTCCCCACAATCATCTCACTTGAGATGCTAATGTCTCACGCACTACGCACGACTAGGTACTTTTGTTGGTGAATGATTATAGACCAGCAGAACAAAGCCTCGGACAAGCTGCCCTGCACGCTGTCCCATTCTGGATGATTCTGATCATCACAGTTTCCATCATATTGCCGTGGATCCGACTTCGAAAGTTCGAGGTTCGCTCCACTGTGCTTTCTGACCATGCTGTTTTGCTCCGATTGAACTACGGTCAGTTAGACTCCCTGCCTCTGCATGCTACATCATTCTCTCACCCTCCCCTGCATTCTCCTGAACGACGCTCCCACCCCTGCCTTCCACTTCCCCGCTCCTCCCACCCGCCTATATACGACGGCGCTTCAGTGGCACCATGATACTGACATTTTATTTGATTCCTTTCTCACAGTGACGCCGGGCCCGGGTTCCTTCACTCGCATGTCCCTAAGCCCGCTCACGGAATGGCACACCTTCGCTACCATTGCAGGACCACCAGAAGCTAAAGAACCACGAGGGTACTCTGCCATCGTCTCCCGCGCAGGCGACTGGACATCAGCGCTGATCGCCAACCCACCCACGCGCATTTGGATCCGAGGACTTCCGACATATGGATTCATGTACCTCGTCCCGATGTTCAGGAGGGTACTAATCGTGGCGACGGGCTCGGGAATCGCACCGTGTACGAGTCATTTGTTGAAGAAGAAGATCCCGTTGAGGTTGCTTTGGGTTGCGCCGAATATTCAGAAGACGTACGGGAGCGAATTTGTGGATACGGTTTTGGGGGCGGAGCCAGGTGCTGTCGTATACGGTATGTTCTCTTCCACTTCTCCAATGCGTGGTTCTTCCATTCTCTTTGTTGTTTGTCGTGATCGCTTACGGTTCTCTCGTCTTTCTTCCGCCGCTGCATGTCAACTCTTTCCTTCTGCGCACTAGACACTCGGGAACATGGAAAACCGGACGTCGTGAAACTGACTTATCGCATGGTCCGCGAGTTTGACGCGGAGGCCGTCTTTATCGTCTCCAATCCGAAGCTGACACAGAAGGTGGTGTATGGACTAATGAGTAGAGGTATTCCGGCGTTTGGAGCGATCTGGGATTCTTAAATCCGCATTCTCCAGCCTCTCATTCTGGCCATCTCACCATCCGTCGAACCCGACCTGTTGATAATGCTGTACCGGTCATAATTGTATACGTGCCCCCGCGACTGTCCGCGATCCTCGTTTCTTTTTCCACGTTTCTCTTCCCTTCCCTTCCCTCCTCTATGTAGCCTGTTTGTCTGTAGAATGTACTCACGCTATGTACCTAGATCTCGGGATCCTTGTACTAGAATGGAAAGATAGAACGACGTAGAGCCTTCAGAACCGTCGCTGGACTCCCAGGGCCTTTGATCTTCCCCAATCTGATTCTTCTTGATGCTGTACCGGCACCTTCAGAGCCACGGTTATATTAATGAACCAGGAATAGCGTCGAGTTACGCCAGAGTACCTTTTTTCCATTTCCCAGTCTTGCTTCTGCTTCTCTTAGTGCCAAGCATGGGTCACACATGATAATCTCAATCGCCTGCGGTGATCACACTGTTCGAAGAGATATCCATGCACTGGCAAGATGCTGGGAAGCAGCACGCGAACTCGAGGTTGGAACGAGTCCCGGATCCAAGATCTAACTAGCAGTGACGATATTGTGATACGTTTAAGCGGTACAGTCGTTCACGGTGTGGCGCAAGAAAGAACGTTAACGATGTGGCGAACTCTTGACATTATGGCGTTATATGAGATGGTGTGCTTCGACGAAGGAACGATTGATGATATGCAACGGAGACAAGGTACGTCAGATAAAGGAACAACGTTCATACGGCACACCATTCAGAGAACTACAACGCCATAGATGCGCAAGCTCCTGGTGAGCTAGAAGTTTCCGCTGTGGCAGGACCCGAGTCCAAGTCCGTATAACTTATACAGGAGCTATCGCAGCCGCAACAGGGGTCCGATGTTTGAGGGCAGAGACGTTCTTAATTTAAAAAACTCTTACATGAAGGACGAATCTGACCGATGAGTACATCTTCAGCCTCAGTTGTGACTCTTCGAAGTCGCCGTTGAAGCGGGCAAAGCATCTGAGTTTGAAAACTCCAGAAAGGCTGTGGGCGAGAGCCACGCAGAGCGATGTTTTGGTGACACCTTTAAACGTTAAACAAAGATCGAGACAATGTATATCATACACAAGCAGCGACGGAGAAAAAGGAAGGAGGTGCGAGGATACTTGCTGTGAATGGTTGGTCACCTCTGAACCACCGGCATGTCAAGCCTCAGATACAGATCATGGTTTTGTACAACCGTCGGAAACCTTCTCCGCACCTCCCTGTATCTCAGCGTCGGCCTCCTCCTTTGCCCTCGCCTCCTTCATCTCTAAAACCCTCTTCCGGATCTGCTGCCTTCTCTCCATCCCAAACACCGTTCTGTCCTCCCTCGCCTGCGCTAGCGCATTGACGGCTGACATATGTCGCTGGTCTGTCATGGGTGCCGCGTTGAAGAGGGCGGGAGAGATGACTATGAAGATGATCTAGAGGATGTAGGGGTGAGCAACAGGACGTCTCAAAATGGACGAGGTGTATCGCTCATTATGGAGATGGGGGGAGGGAAGAAGAAGGGAGGGAGGGAAGGGAATACACGTACACTCAGTCCAACAATAACAACCACCGGGTCCTTCATCCCGTCTAAACCCTTCGCGTTCTTCCCATTTCCTTCGAATGCCATATCCTCTCCCATGCCTCCCATCCCACCGAAAGTATTTGCACGAGCGTTCGTATGATACCTCCCCCATACCTCCTGCCTCTTCCTCCACTCCGCCCTCCTCCTATTCAACTCCGCAGCCCATATATCCGAGTCGTACGCATAGTACGAATAATGGTGCTGGTGCTGGTGTTGGCGGTTGGCGCGAGGATGGTGGCTATAGAAGGAGTCTGAGGGGTAAAGCGGTTGGCGGAAGGAGTGTAGGTGCGGGTTGCGGAGAATGTCATAGGCTTTGGTTATGGCTTGAAAGCGGGAGTGGGCGAGGTCGGTGGGGAGGAGGCGACAGTGGGGGGAATCCGGGTGGTGGGAGCGGACAAGATCATAGTCTGGCCCGGAAGTAATGATGTTAGCCACCAGAAAAGTATAGACAGCGAAAATGAGCTGAAGAAGGCGGAGAGATGGAGGTCGTCGCTTACGTCGGCATCTAGCCGTAGGAGGTCGATTGTGCATGTGGCACAATATTTGACAAAACAAAATACGCACATCTGGACTTTATATCAGCCTGCGACGCCCCCACATCTAGATGAAATATCTGATGAGGCGTCGGGTGTCGATGCATCGGAAACGGGTATTGCTGTTGCAGCTTCCTCCTCCCATGGCCACTGCCTCCATTATTCACATTCTCAGCGTCATTTACGCCACTGATAGTATTTGATAACGGAGACTGAGGAGGAGGAATATTACTGCTGGTCGATGCAAGTCGGGCTTGGACTAGCAGTTGAATCTGGTAGGGAACCTGTTGCCAGAGTGATAGAGAGGGGCGGAAGTGCATGATGTCACTACTTTGGACGCTTAAGTTCGTCAGAGACAGCGAACAAAAGTTCGGGTTATAAGTGATCTCTGTTGGATATAATTGAGAAAGATGCTTCAGCTTCGTTCAGAACGATGAGCGCGGACGATACACACCGTGAGATGAGGGCAAGAACGAGCGCGACGATGCATGTGAGAGTAAGTATGGGCTCATCTTATCTTATCTTAATTATTGACAAATTTATCTAATCTGATTTTCTCGGTCATCATCACCAGCTCGGCTTGCGCCGGCACGACTCTTCACTGAACGTCTACGAACACTCTTTGTTCAAAATTCGCTGAGTACTTGGCCGGGCGTTCCATATATTCGTATCCAGATATCCACGCTTGCCGATCGTCAAACCGATAAGTCGTTTTGTGTGCGTCCACATGGTCGAATCAGACAGCGGTATCTTGAATCGTCTCATAAATGCTGCAGTCCGAGGTAAGTCAGCCCGAGGCAGGACTCGGAGGAGAAGGCAGAACATTGGTTGTGTGCAGTTCAAACACTCCCGTTGATTTTGTTTTGAGGTGGGCCTGTTTGGTGTAGCCGTTGATTACATTGACCCTATGCAGCAAAAGATCATGCCTACAGCCCATACTCCCACTTTCGCGTCGGAGCTGCCCTCCTTGCGGAAGATGGTGAGATCGTTGGTGGATGTAGCGTTGATAATGCGTCCTATGGTGCGTTCTTAAATTTCCATCTCACAGAGCGGCTGCACCTACTAAGTAGCTATTGTGCTATAGGCGCCACCGTCTGCGCTGAACGGACGGCCATAGTCAAAGCAGTGGCAGGTGTTCTCTCCCAAGGCACTGTCCTTCTTCTTCTGACGAAGCACGACACTTGACATACCATAAAATCGAACTGCTTCTTGAACACATACAATATGTACTTCCTGAAGAGCGAAGGCAGACACTCATTCCTCGGGCTGGTCGTGACTAGGTACGCACGTACGCCTGCTCCTCATCCTCTATATACTGCACGGTTTTCCTACTCTGCACGGTTTTCCTACTCGCTGAAAACTTCCTCCATAATCTGACTTTCATTTGTAGCGATGTGGACTACTCGATCTCACCCTGCGGCCTCTGCCGCCAAGTTCTCCGCGAGTTCTGTCCAAAGGACATGCCCGTCTACCTTGTCCCGTCTTCGTATATTCCGACACCGAGTCAAAGTACAACTTCTTCGACGGAGTCCTCGGGGGCACCTGAGACGCTGCGTGGTGTAAAAATCACCTCTATGGGAATGCTCCTGCCCGATAGCTTTGGTCCAGGGTCGGAGGAGATGAAGAGGGAGTTCGAGGAGGTTTCTACTACGCAGGCACGGTCATGTTAAGTATGGCACGGAGTGCGGCGTGACACACTGGCACTGGTTCGCCGGCCGTGCTCTTAGCTTTTTCGATATTACTTATGCTTCTCTTCGTGGTAGGAACTTTGCGTCTTATATACCCATATGGCATCCTCAAAAATATCGTGTACCTAGAATGGTCAAGCTACACAGGAATGCGACTCGTCTCAGATTCGAACTGGGAAACCTCTGTCTATATCCAGCCCTATGAACAATGATCATATTCGACAGACGCGTAACCGGCTACGCCAACGAGCCTTGCCTAACATGTAAACGCCCTTTGAACGTCCTCGCAATGAATGAGCCCAATGGCTTGGCCAATTCAAATCCCACTTTGCGTTATGGTCCGCCGACGGCATCCGCGATGACGCGTTCACGCACGACACCTCGGGCCTCCTCACCCTCGGCCTCATTCAAATTTCGCGATGTTGTTGTTTCGCTTTGAAAGAGACCTGCATCTCATTGTCCGACCATGTCCGGTAAGTTTCTCTCTCTATCCTGAAGTGAACTATCCATATACCACATTCTATAGCTAACCTTCTCGTCAACTTCTCGTGATGGGGCATTGAACCGTGAACGTCGAACATCGAAGACTCACCCATCTTGACGTCCGAATCTCCAGGAAAATCCGCCCTCATCCTAGGCGCAACAGGCGCAGTAGGCCGTCACCTCCTCCGCGAACTCATCTCGACTCCACATTTCACTCGTGTCGGCGAGTTTGGGAGACGGGTCACGGCGCTGGATAGTCCGTATGTGCCGCAGATCCCGGAAGTGAAGGAGAAGTTGAAACAGGGGGTAGTCGATTTTGAGAAGTTGAGCGAGGAGGGTGAGGGGAAGAAGTTGAAGGAGGGCGGCTGGGATGTTGTGTTCATTACGTGCGTTCTTTCCTTGCGCTTACAGTTTATGTTGGCTTCGATTATATCCATTCTAACTATTCAACTGGCCGGACACAGTATGGGAACGACAAGAAAGGCAGCTGGATCTTTTGAGATGTTCTATAAGATAGACAGAGAGTGAGTTTCTTGGTCCTTTTAATACTGTACCTCACCGTTCATAAACCTATTAATACAAGGTATGTTGTCAACGCCGCCAGAGCAGCCAGAACATCTTCACCCACACAAAGACTCGTGTATCTCTCCGTACGTAGGCCCCATTCGCTCTCGTTCTCCCTCACCCCTCAGCTCCTACTTCCTCTGACCTCCTGACCTCCCTGAATTATCGACACAGTCCGGCGGCTCTTCAGCCACATCTCCCTTCCCCTACCTCCGCTCCAAAGGCCTCACGGAACAAGAACTGGTATCCATCGGATATCCAGATACAATCATATTCAGACCGGGAGCGTTGGCGGGTGCAGATAGAAGTGGTGAACCGAGGCTTCCTGAAAAAGTTGCAGTGTACGTCTTCATCTTCATCCCCTCACATAGCGTGATATGGCTCGTCACTAGTGCTCGTCGCTCATCTATTTTCCCTCTGTGTTTCTTGGGGGAGTACAGGCACGTAACGAACTTCCTCTCCCTATTCACAGATAGCTTGCAGATCCAAGTCTCGGCACTGGGGAAGGCGATGCGCATCGCGGGGCAGTTTGGAACGGCTGGGTTACCGGCGTCGGCGCAGGCGAGTAAGGAAACGTTCGAGGGGAAGATGTTCACGGGTATTGGGAACATTGGGGCGTTGGGACTGGCGAAGGAAGAGTTGTAGCCTTTGCTGGGAGGAAGTATGGGGTGTTATGAGGAGCGTACTCTGGGTTCTTTGTTATGTTGTTCGAGTTATTGATCTTGTTAGTACTTTATTGGTTTTTGTTTTATTGTGCGTTATGCAGAGTTTGCACTGCTGCAATTTCGAGTCCGTTTTCATCGAATAATTGCATTTTTCTCTGCGAGAGTCGTCTTAGGCTTACCACGATTGATGCCTGTGTGCCACACCACTGGCATCGACGCCACTCGAACGCATCGCCCCTATCCTGTCCCTCTTCGTTTGCTCCTCACCGCCCTCACTCACTGAGGGCGTAAGCACATTCTGCCCTTTACGAGTAGCCCCTCTCACTTTCCACACTTCACCGCATACACGCTTCTTTCCGACCAGCTAACAACCATATGGCCAAACAAATTACGCGAAAAAGGACTATCACACGAGAACCTTCTACAAAACACAGGTGCAACTACACATGCGACCCGGCTCAGACTCGAACTGAGGATATTTTGTCTAATTTGGCAGGCACCTAAAGAAGATCAGAGATGGGCGATATTGGACAAACGCATAACCGACTATGCCACCGGGTCTTATCTAGCTTTGTCACTAGACCATGCCTACAGTAGAACTCAGTGAAAAAACGATACAATATCGGACGGGGTGAGAGAAACAAGATAGTGTGTATTACAACAACACTCGCCACATTACAAAAGATAAAAGTACCGGAGGGAAAAATCCAGATATAGGGTGCGGACAGAGCAGGAAGAAAAACTGAACGATGACTTCTCGTAACTTACACGGAGGCAACGCACGACGACCCCCATCCTATCTTCCTCGTCCTCTCGCTGACCCTCCACCCTCCACCTCCTGCGTTCCCTGACTCTCCATCGCAACCTGTCCCTGATGAACCCCGACCCACTCACACTCGCACTCACACTCATACTCACAGCTCCTCCTTCGCCAGCCCAACAGCCCCCGAGTTCGGAACCCCCACGAACTCCTTGCCCTCGAATATTTCTTTCTTCGCCTTCGCGGACGGTGGGAGTTTCGACCCCCCAAGGTGGCCCGCAATGAGCATCGCTTTTGCGACTTCGGTAACCTGTTGTCAATTGGCGGTGATAAGTGATGGATGCGCGGGATTGGATGGAGAGTATATGTGAAGTCGAAGCGATAGATGCGTGTATAAGCAGATCAAAAGCCAGAAATCGGAAGCAGAGAAATTGAGGCGAGGCAAAATGTTCAGACAGTCAAGAGAAAAAGAGGATGAAAATGGGCGTACCGAAACCTGAGCTTCGTCGCTGAAGTGTGCATACAAATTCATCAACGGGCTATGCACCGAAAACAAATCAGCCTCCATCGAACTACACTGTCCCTCACATCCCGAGAAAACTTGACGCCACTTACAGACTGATCTTCTCAAGTGGCCTGGACTCGTTTCCCCTGTCCGCACCGGTCAGCGCTCCAGGCCGGAAAATGATCGTGTCTGGATATCCGATAGAGACGAGTTCTTGCTCGGTGAGGCCTTTTGAACGGGGGTAGAGCAACCAGGAGGAAGCGTTAGCCACGTTGACCTACGAATGTTGGGATGTGTGAGAGGGGGGTTTGATACATGAACGGAGTGAGGTCAGTTTTAGTTTATGAGGTACGTTAGATGGAGGCGAAGGACGTACGGAGACATAGACGAGACGTTGGGTCGGTGAGGTCGTTCGTGCGGCTTTTGCGGCGTTCACGACGTATCTGAAGAGTTCCGAACGACGCAAGTGCACGATGGCTGTTGAGTGAATACAGTATGAGGGTGTCCTATGAAGCTGGAACTCACTCTCTGTCGATCTTCTCAAATGCAGCGGCCGAGCCGGCTTTCTTCTTTGACGTTCCCATCCTAAAATAACCGAACCAAGCCAATTTAACCTTCCCGTCTTTTCCGTTTCACCATGTCAATCACATATCATTGGTCCCATCTCTGCTTCCACCACCAAGATAAAGGAGAGGAACACGCACGTGATAAACACAACATCCCAATTCCCCTCCTTCCACTTCTCAACATCTAATTTCTCAAAATCAACGACTTCTTGCTTTAACTTCTCTTTCGCCCCCTCCGGCACATAGGGACTGTCGAGCGGCGTCACACGTCTCCCAAACTCGCCCACGCGGGTGAAATGTGGAGAAGAGAGGACTTCGCGGAGGAGGTGGCGACCTGTTGCGCCGGTTGCGCCCACGATGAGTGCGGAGAGGCCTGTTGATATTCACCGTTGTGGAAGGTTATAATTATGGGTGGTGCTTGGATGAAAATGGAAGGAATTGGGGTCACGACGCACCGGTCATGTTATTATCCTGTGGTCGTTAAATAAACTACTTCCCAGTTCTTACTTTGAGTGAGATAGCTGTCTGAGTTCAAGCTTTGAGAATGACAATTGCAAGGATCTTGAGAGGTTAAGGACCGTCAGAGCGCAAGTCGCGATAGGGGGTTTACTTGGTAAGCATATCGGAAGAAGACGGGCTGGGTTGTTGTGGTCGGCCAATGTCGTGTGGCGAACGACAAGTGGCGTCATCCGGCATCCGCCGCAGGTCCGACCTGCCAATTTCTCGGACGGCATTTCTGTCTTTTCTCTCGCTAACACTGGTGTGCATCGGACCCGCGTTCGTCTCAACGAAGCCTCCAGTGTACTTAATCCGCAAGGAATTTTTGAATCTAGCTCAGTCGCTTTCCTGGAATTAGACTGCTCTGGTGCTCTCAAGGTGCTCTCATTGCCTCAACATCATTACTTGCGACATTGTGATTCTGTCACCACTCACCGGTACCTCCAAGTCATCTGTTCGCCAACGAGATACCAGCTCAGATTTTGTCGCCTTTCGGAATAGTAATGTCTGCATTCGACTTATATTCCGTTGTCGACGGGAGGAGTCTGAAGAGACATGTTTCCTTACACAGCGTAAAACGCCAGAATTCGCCGAGGGCATATTCTGGTCAAATTACGCAATACAACGGGAATCTCCCTGAACCCGCCGTGCCGCGTCTGCCGAGAATGCAAGAAAACACGACGGGATGACATTCTCGTCCAGTTCTTGTCTGTCCTCGTGGAATTCTGTCGACTGCCAAGATATACGAGAATCCGCCTGGCATCCGAGAAAACAAGGTTTTCGAACCCGCTTATGCAGGCCCGGAGCTCAAGCGCTCACTCGGGCTCGACTTAGACTTTTTTTTGTGCCGACTTGCTCCCTCAGTGAGCTCCTCCATGTTCCTCACTCTGGATTGTTTTCTTGTTCCCTCCTTTGAGCACGCTGACACACTGACATACTGACACACTTTTGGTTCTATAGCTTCATATAGCGCCTGGATGCCGTCAGGACAAGGGGTGCAGGTGCATTTGAAGGTATTACAAAGAGTCGAAGGTGCGTCCCAGCAGTACCCAGTGACCCCTTGCTTCCGTGACCGCACATCTGACGTTGTCCTTTCCTTTCCTCGCTAGCATTCTAGGTCAAGTCTTTCGTAGTCCATACTATCTGGCTATATCGAACTATCCAGGGTGATGTTGTGCGAGTCCAAGGGCTCTGAGGCAGAGCGGCAAGCGATGAAGTCGGCGGCTTTGGATAATCATGTTCAGCGACAGAGCGGGTTCGTTCGCTTTCATTCGTCGTGACCCATTGTACATATGTAGTTTTGTCTGTAGTGTATGCTTCATGGAAGCTGTATCTAGTATTATTTTCCTAATTTCCTGGCTGGCCGTATGTGAACATTTCAAAATGCTCGAAAATGGAGCGATAAATGAAACCAGAGGGTCTACAAAAGGAAATTACTGGCGTGCAAGCAATGCCGTCTATTTACAGCAGACCCGGGCGTGTTCGCAAAGATCCTGGTCGCATCTTGCGACATTCTGAGCGGATTCAGTCCGTATCTTGCAAAACTTACAAGAACACGCCAACTCAGACATTCTCGTCGTATTCCCGGCGTGTTCTCCTAAATTCAGCGAATACGCCGAAGATATCCGGCCGGCGGATTCTGAGGCTTTACGCTGTGATATCTGGAGCTCTGCTGTCTTCGTATCCTTCTTTGTCCTCATAGTGACCGTTATGGGCCATGGCAGCAGAGAATCAGAAACTAGACAGAAGATCCCCCCATCATGTTTCGTCGCTCTTTTGTTACCAGTTTGGAACTATGTATCTCTCAGCATCAATCAAGACCACGCAGAGAAACAGATCTCTATTCCATGTGAGTAATATCCGTCTCATCTTATCTCACTCCATTTACTTTCCTTCTGGCACCACGGCTCGTCTAGAAATACCATCTATCATGGCCAGAACACATGGGCTACAACGTGTCTTGATCTTTACAGTGTCCGGCACACTCGGGGGCGCTCACCATAATAGAGCCCTTCATAGCATCATAGCTTCATCTATCACAATGCATACCGTATACGGTCTTCTGATACATATGATATTTCCCGTTCAAAGCGTCTTGCAAATCAGTTCCATGTATGCATGCGTTTCATCCAAACCCTGATGCATGGATGGAATCATCCAAGCGGAAAGCACAGTTTGTCCTCACTACCGCAGGAATGGGGCAAAAGGCTACAAAAAAGAGGACGTTGGAATACATGTCGAAACGACTACGGCCATATCTATGCACTAATCGACTGTATCCTTACAACTACAGCTCGTGGACAAACGACAAAACGACAATCTGATTGGCTGGCCAA